>NC_142609.1:18085945-18241229 GCF_041222555.1 Hakea prostrata | reverse complement strand
TTCAGTTATAGCATTGAGGGCCTTAAGATACCTGAAATGGGGTGAGGATAATCTATGATAGGATAAAAAACAAATTTCAGGAGTGAGAGTACCTATGCACGAAAGAGGAGCTTGGACATCCATGGCGTAACAATGATAGTCTTGAAGATGGGGTGGCGGTCGATGAACCCGAGATGGCCGAGAGATGGTAGTGGATGGGAGGGTGGGTGAAGGAGGTTCTTCAACCGGTTGGGGAGAGGGTGTGGGTGATAAGGGTGGATCTAACAAGATGGGTAAACTGTCAATATCTGAAGCTGCAATGGGTAAAACAGGCAATAATGGGGATGACAATTTTAAAAAAGGAAAAGAATCTTCAACAAATGTGACATCACGACTAATGTAAACGTTATGTGTTTGTAAATCATAAATTATGTACCCTTTTTGTGCATATGGATACCCAATAAAAACACCTGGAGATGCTCGGGGATCAAATTTATGACGAATGGATGAATGGTTATGACCATAACAAAGGCATCCAAAAGTTCGAAGATGAGAATATGAAGGGATCTTGCCAAATAAAACTTGAAGTGGTGACTTACCATGTAATAGCGGGGTGGGTAAATGCTTAATTAGGTAAGTGGCTATCAAAACACAAGGACCCCAAAATTTATGAGGTAGACTTGCTTGAAAAGATAGAGCACGAGCCACATTAAGAAGATGACAGTGTTTGCGTTCAACAACCTCATTTTGTTGGGGTGTATCAACGCAACTATGTTGATGAATAATACCATGGGTTGTAAAAAAGGCATTTGAATGGTGATTATAAAACTCACGACCATTATTAGTTCGGAGTTATTTAATTTGGTATCCAAATTGGGTTTTGATCATAGAAAAAAATTCCCTTAATCGGGACCAAGCATCAGATTTATGATTTAACAAAAACACCCAGGTGCATCGTGAAAAATCCTCCACAATAGTTAAAAAAATATTTTGCACCACAAATTGAGGGAACAAAGTAAGGTCCCCATATGTCACAATGTATCAATTCAAAGCAAGAGGTGGTAGAAATTGTATTAGATGGAAAAGGAAGTCGAGTTTGCTTAGCTAAAGGACAAATGGAGCAAACACAATCTTTAGGAAAAGAAATATTCGGATCCAAATGTGCAATACAACTAGAAACCTTTAAAGATTGATGGCCTAAACGAGAATGCCAAAGGCCTTTGGCGGGTAAAACAACAGCAGCAACGGGATAATCCAACTCCAAATAATAAAGTCCATTGTACGCCTTGCCTAACCCAATCCTCTCCTTCATGCGTAGGTCCTATATCACACAATGATCAGGATAGAAAGTTATGAAACAATGAAGTTGTTGGGTAAGTTGGGTAACAGGTAATAAATTAAAACCAAAGGAAGGAACATGTAATACGTTCGTGAGAGGTAAAGTGTCATGGGGCTGCAATTTCCAATATGTGTAACGGGAGCAAAACCACCATTTGGAAGGCGAATAGATTGGGTGTGGGGAACAAGACTATCCAAATTAAATAAAGATAAGTCGGAAACCACAGAAAGACTAGCACCCGAATTAATAACCCATAGAGAAGATACTTTACCTACATCATTTGCCAATGGTGGAATGTTATCAGATTCCAACAGAGATAGAAGTTTATGGTACTGATCTGTGGTGAAAGATGGTGCAACAACTAAAGGGATCACAATTGTAGCAAAAGAGTGAACCGTATGAGAGGAATCCATTGAAGACATAGTATTGGTAGCCATTGAAGAAGAGGTGGAAGATGAGGAAGAAGAAGACGTGGCTGATGAAGATGTAGAATTGTGTGTTAGGCTGATACCATATTAAGAAACAACCTCAATGGGAAAAATGGTTGAATGATTTCATATGAGAGACCCTCAAATATATAGGCAGCATACATCCCATGCTGTTAGGTAACTATGGACAGTAAAAGAAATATATACAACATGGAAATACAATACATGGAAATGTTTGTATGGAAAAATAATACATGGAAATGTTTGTATGGAAATGATTCAATAGAGAAACCTAATCAAGCCAAAACCAAATTAGGATATTGATGAAATGGAGGGATGAGATGGTATGAAAAGAATTCAAATGTAAAGAATGATGAATGGATAGAATGCAAATGAGAGGAGTGATGAATGGAAAGAATTCAAATGAGAAGATGAAATGATATGGAAAGAATTCAAATGAGAGGAGTGATGAATGGAATGAATTCAAATGAGAAGATGAAATGATATGGAAAGAATTCAAATGAGAGGATGAAATGATATGGAAAGAATTCAAATTAGAGACAATTAGGGAAAGGATGAAAATCATCCTTATCACGCCTAATACCTAGACACAAACTTAAGCATACCGCATTGCTCTGATGGGAACACAAATCCTGCCCCAGAGCGAAGCGTATGTATCCAGCCTCAAAAGTTCCAAGAACCAGTGTCTTTCCTTTATAACTACATATTTTACAAAAAATAAATAAAGTAGAAAACAAATATTCCGCAAACAAAATAGTTACATATTCACAAACAATATTTCTTGATCTACTTATAAATGAAGCACACCCTACCTGGTTTCCTGACTCCCATTGTTATGTTGTAGGACCTATACCTAGAAGTCAAGCATGCACTTGTTATGGTCCATCATGGATGAACAGCAATGTAACGGAATCCAAAACCCAGAGAATGATGGAGGAGACCTTATGAGATGTGGCTGTAGTAGAATCAGAGAGGAGAAAAGGTCCCTAAACAATGGACATGGGAAGATGAATTGCATACTTCTAAAGGATGCACATCGTTTAGACCAAGGATCAGGTACATGACTTGTTTGAACATTCTGTCAACTACATTAAAGCGAAGTTCATGGCTGAATTAGGAAAGGTTAAAGTTAGGTTTGGAAATTGGGTTGTTCTTATGAAATAAAGTCCTCTAAGTTTAGAAAACAAAGACAAATATCAGGTCAGTTGGGTTAGTATTGACCAAGTTATGTCACAAACAGTGTACAAGAGTAAAATCCTACTACTATATAAAAAGAAAGAAGTGATCGATTAGGTCACCAACTGACCAATTGATGCTCAATTGGAGTCATAGTACATGAAAGGGAAACCCAAAGACCCTAAATACCACCTGATAACCCTCTTAAACCCTACCTAAACAGCCAATTCGAAAAGTAGACTTTGAGGAAGAGAAAGGAAGAGGAAGAGGAGACGAGTGACCAAGGAGGTCTGCCATCCTGTTGAGAAGACACCTAGGGCTGTTCGAATTCAGGTGAACCTTTCTGTCCTCTTCAATCTCTTGTCAATTCCATTGAGTTTAATGGATTCTAGCTCTAGAATCCATTGATTCAAGCCTAGAATTAGGGCGGAACCAAAGGATTTTGAAAGTGGGGATTGTGTATGCATTCCCCTCATTGTGAAGAAGACAATAAGACCCAATTACTGCAATTATGGTAGGTTTTAGGGAATTCCATATTAGAATGTAAATTGCTAATGATCAAGTCATGTATACCTATAGAATTCTATGCAATTAGGATGGTATTTAAGCTTGGAAGTTACAAACAAAAGTAGTTAGATTACAGGGAACCTCGTTGTAAGTTTGGGATTGTTGGTGCAAAATTTGCCGGGAATCTTGAACCGTAATCTTTGCACCAAACCACTCAGATCTGGATCGATCTGGCTTGCTCAATCGTGAACTAATCTCTTGTTCCTAAAAAATGGAACACCAGTGAGAAACGGAGCCGATCGTCTTGATCAGCTCGCCTCCGACGATCTAGTCAGTAGTTGATTAGAAGTAGTGTTTTCGAGCTCTCCAGAGAGCTTTAATGGAAAATAAGCGAGAAGAGTGTGAATATTCGAATGACCTTCCCTCTCATGAGCATCTTGGCCCTATTTATAGACTTTAATACGTTGTCTCTTATCACTGATGACCGTCGGATGAAAAGTATAGATCGGATAGGCCATGATTAAGCCTTTGTTTAACCTTTGGGCGGACCCTTAAATTCATTCATCTCATCAGCTGAATCCGGTTGAACCTGGTTAGACTAGTATAAACCGGAAGTGGATATTTTAGTCACAACACGAGCCCCCAAGCCTGCTGATCAGGTTGAACTTGTATAAGACTCTGGTCAGGAGGTTTGAATCTTTCTGATAGATGACTTTGAATTATTCCGTATCTTGTATTGGCTGTGAGAATTCTTCAGTACTTGAGCTCATCTCCAGTTATGAGGGATTTATTCATCCTTCAGTTGAGAAAATTGCTTTTTCATCCAATCTTGATCTTCTCTTGCATTTGGAAAATGTTCAGCCCCCAAATCATTTCAGAAAGGAAAAAATGGGCGACGGAAGAGAATCTTGAGGATGAAAGGAACATAGAGGGGGCAGCAATCTTTGACCTGCTGCACATCTGACCACATACTATACTTCTGACCACTTGTTGTATTTCTGATCACTTGCTGTATCTTTGATCAGTTGCTGATGAAGTATTTCTTAGGAAAGAGTGGCTGATGAAGCTTTTTGAGAAAACAGCTGATGAAAGCCTTAATAACTGATCAGATGCCTTTTTGAGAAAACGGTTGATGAGAGCAGCCTTAATAGCTGATCAGAAACTTTCTGTCCTTAGACAATAGTTGAAGAGAGTCTTAGCAACTTTGATTAGAATCTTCAATATAATCTGTCTTGTGAGAAATCTTCTTGATCAGCTTCGAAAAATGTGATCAGACCTTGGAAGGCTGGTTACTTGAGCCTGACTTACGGAAAGTTGGGACCACCCTCGGAAGGAATGATCCGTGGTCAGCTTCGGAAAGCATGACCAGGCCTCGGAAAGCTGCCTTGGAAGGCTGGCTACTTGAGCTTGACTTCGGAAAGTCGGGACCACCCTCGGAAGGAATGATCCTTGACCAGCTAGCATGATCAGGCCTCGGAAGGCTGGCTACTTGAGCCTGACTTCGGAAAGTTGGGACCACCCTTGGGATGAATGATCCGTGGTCAGCTGATTGAAATAAGAATAATATTAACAGGAACCTTCTATTGATAGAAATAAATCTTCAAGAATAATATAAGTCTTCAAGAATAATAGGAACCTCTGCTCTTGCTACTGATAATATCAATCTTCAAGAATAAAAGGAAACTTTGCTCTTGATATTAATAATATAAATCTTCAAAAATAAAAGGAACCTCTGCTCTTGCTATTAATAATATCTTTTGAGATGGATTATATTTCATGGTTGCCTTAAACAACTTCTATGCAAATCTTTGGTGGCCCTTTGCTATATAGAAAATTGCTGGTCAGAAGCCTTCATAGCCGAGATAAACCTTTTATGTGGCTGAGAGAAGCCTTTAGAGAATGGCTGACGAAAACCTTCATGGCTAATGAAGAACCAATTTGGTTGACGAGAAAAAAGGTGTGCGGAAGAAGAGAATCCTAGGGGTGAAAGGAATACAGAGGGGGCAGCTGAGTCAGTCTAGACCTGTGGACATAATGTCTCACCTTTGCCTTCCCCAGTTCATCTGAATTCATTCTAAGCATTCAAATTCTTCAATGCTTTAAAGAAAGTTGCACAATGATCAATGCTTTAATGTTCAACCTGTTAAAATTGAGCAGAGTGAAAGATCAAATGATAATATGAAGTTTGCCATAAAGTGCAAGATCAAATAATAAAATGATATTATGAAGTTTAAAATAATTGCAAACTCAAGAAAAATGTAATATATGTGGAGTTCTGGACTGATGAATTTCCTTATCCAAGAATTTTCTAACTTTTATTTATTTATTTTTGAAGCCATTGCATTCTATGCCATAACCATGGTAGTAGAAAACCAAGGCCCTTGGTGAAGCTGCAGTAAGTAACCATCAAAAAGTAAAGAGCTGTACTCATTTGGAATTTTTGATATATTCCTCTTGATATTCCACATTCATCTCTAGGTTATATATGACGAACACTCCTTATCAAATGTAGAATGAATCTCTGTAAATCAAAGATTTCAAATATTGTTAGAAAAAGAAATGATAACCAGGAATCTCTAATATACTTATCTTTTTTATTGCAGTAGATTTATTGCTCCTTGATTTCTTTTTGTACTCGAATTCTTCAAGAATCTTTGAAATGCTTCTTTGAGGAGTAGATGTTTGAGTACAAGAGCTATCAGAAAGTAAGATTTCCATAGAGTTTGCATTTTCTTCACCTTCCTAGAGGAGAATGATTCCTTGCTCTCCATTTTGAAAGTAAGAAAATTGGGGATGTAGCATCAATTGCTGCTGTTGCTGTTTTTCAAGCTTTCATCATCTGGGCTGTTATTTGATGTAGCCTTTTACATTTGCTGCTTTGTTCTCAACATTTCAGAAACTGCTAGAATGTTTTTGCTTTGAAGCGTTTCAGGTCCAGCTCTGATCAAGATACTAGCAGGCAACCTCCATTGATTGCCTTTATCAGAATTATATTAAATTTTGAAAGCTTCGGAGAAGTCATCATGTATTCTCATTTCTCAACCATCCAAACGATGGCCTTCCTCTCTAACCCCAGCAGTTGTTGCTGCTTCTGCCGCTGCTTCTTCTCATTAACATTTATTTAATTCCTTGCCTGCTCATAGTCTGCAGCTTCTTTGCTCACCTCATAGCTCAAGCTAAAACTTCTTCATTCCCTCTTTTGTTGTTCTGAGACATCAATTGCTTCTTGATGCCTTTACTCTCAAGAGTTGTGGACTTCAAATTGATTTGTGTGTTTAACAAGCATCAGCTTTTGATCTCACCAGCAGACATTTGAATCATTTTGATGCATCTACAACAGCATAATAGTGATCCAAGAAACGACATAATAGATGAAGAAAGTTTCTTGTTGACATCTTTAATTGATCGCTAACAAAATAGGGCTTTGTTTAAGAATGGACAGAAATTAGACCATGGGTCCTGAATGAGATATGGTTTTGGGTTGAATCTTGATTCAAATATGCTTGTGGATATTAAGTGCATAAAACACAATTGGTCTCTCAGAATCAGTCCCTTACTGAAAAGAAAAACTATTAGAGAACATATAAATTGGATTATCATGGCTAAGCAACTTAAAATGAATGCCAAGCCCAATACTTATGGCTGTTATAAATATACCAATGAATTTCACTGCCCAAAAGTGATAAAGGAAGCAACCAAACAACAATTGTTAGATATCAGAAAGAAGCAAAGAGATATTTACTTTCGGCAACAACACCAAAGAACAGTATAAAGACATGATCACAATCAAACATAAAAGTAAATTACTTTTTTCTGAAATGTAACTACCATTAATTCATCCCTAATATTAATGTTAAGCACCATACACTTGTAACTTATATTAAGAAATAGCCTAGAGTATCCTTGCATCAGTGAAATCGAAACAAAGACTTGAAGTTCCAGAGGACCTGCAAAGTTGAAATCATGCATGAAAACTGCTACAGGAGTTGTATTCCAGATCTAGGCACCACAATTTCCTCAAGATTTATGGGTTATCAGGAAACCCCATCTACAGAACTTGATTTCAGTGCCTCACCAAAAAATTGGTATAGGCAAAAACATGATAAACTTGTTTTAGACGCTGTTAATTGTACTACATGCAGTGAGGTTTCTTGAGTTTTCTTTTCTGTCAACTGTAAAGCACCTGCCCCTTTTAGAATTTCTTCCTTTGGATCAAACCAACAGCATTACCTCTGGATTCAAATCCTCACTGCTGCTGCTGACTTCAGCTATTTTCCTATGTTGATATTTGTCAATTCAACAGATGTTGACCCAATTTGTGAAGAATAACAGGTTCAAAAATAATTCAATGAATACAACTTGCAAAAAACAGTGAAAAGTGATACTTAGATCTGAGAAAATACTGATAGAGATCTGAGAGAACAGCCATAGAGATCTAATATCCGAGAGAATAAAGACACTTAGAACGGAGATCAGCACATGAAAGAACAAGAAAGATTGATGACGAGCTAAAGAACTGAAGAACCAAATCAACAGATTGAACAGATAAAAGGCCGGGAGAATAACATATCATTAGACAATATTTCCTCGTTCATATCGATCCACGACTCTTCTCTTCGAAGTGGAGGAGAAACTAATCTCACGATTTCTATATTCAGAATTTGTCTTTTACTAGTAGATAGAGAAGGCAGAGCTTGAGTTATTGCCAACACTTGTCCTATTTTTGTCTAACTTGGTCACAAGAGTCAAGCTTGCAATTTCCTCTCACTTGCTTTCTCATTTGAATTCTCATTTTTCAGTCGTCTAGAATTGACTCCAGTGGAAAGAAACGATAAAATCACAAATCAGAGAAATGGGAACATAAATATAAAATTGCAGCATCAAAAGTCGTCCAAGGAAGGCATGTAGCAACAAGTATTCTGCTCAAACAAAAGCAAAGATCAAGCCCAAACAGATGTTTCAGATAAATATATAAATAAGAACTACAAAGATATGTAAGAGATATGGCTACTGCAGACCAGACAATACTGGGTGCCATAATCCAGAAAACAGTTTATACCACGGATTATATGGTTATCAGTTCTTGCAGATCAATTAGGGAGTAATCAGACCATAATTATCCACAAATACTATAGTCAATTGTTATTTTTAATGGGAAAATAATTGAACTAAATTGAAACATGAATGAACCTAGAAATCTCGCAAACTTGTTGTAGAAGAAGAAGCTCGCTGAAGATTCTACAACAAACCGTTAATGCACTCTGGTCTGTAAATGCAGAGTTGCAATTCGATCTCCAAAAAGAGGTACCGGTGAGGGAAGATTTAAGAAATTTACAGAAAACAACTAGTATTTAGGATATTGAGGATTATATATGCCTTCGCCTCTGATCTTAAATTCAGAAACTAATCCTGAGAGATCTGGAACAAGCGAATCTGATCCAGAGCAACAATCAAACAAGATGAGATGGAGATCTGCAACCGAACAACAGAATTATTGTGAAACCCAGCCCTAACCCTGACCCGGAAACCCTGTTGTTTGTAGGTCCAGCAACCCGAAGTAAGGCAAGAAGTCATCTGTGGGCCATTTCTGTTGAAGACTTGATGGCTAGATTGGAATCCTTGAGTGTGGATGTCAGTGTTCCATTTATGGAAACTGCACCCTGACGAAGATTGGATTAGTTGATGGACTTGGAGTGCTCTCTGTATTGGTTCGAAGGCATTTCTACCTACTAGGTATGTCACTTTAGGTGTGTGCAAAACCCCTTGATGTTTGGACTTGATCTGAGCCTTCAATTCCCTGTTTTGAAGTTGCTGGTTCGATTGGTCGACTGGACCAGTCGACCAATCAATCGACCAATTGATTCTGTTTTTGAAAATTAGGTCGTGGCTACTCTATTTAAGTTTAGTCTTGGGAATACTCCGCTTCATCTGCCTCCTAAGCCTCTAGAATGAGTTAGAACCCCTTTCTAATCAATCCCCTTGCATCTTTGGTTGATATCTCGCAAGAACTCAAGTGATCTTCATCCTCCTGCATCAAAGGTATGTTTATGATCTCTTTCCTCTCTATCTCTGATTTTTCTTTTCTTTATTCTATTCATGGTTGAGATCAGGAAGAAGATGCTGCACCCTTGCAACCATCTATTCCATGATCTCATTCGATTCTTTGAGATCTATGATCATCATCATGATCTTAACCCTAGCTAGTTGAATCATGGAAACCCTAATCCTTGAAACCCTAACCTTGTGTGGTTATCAAGAGAACCTTTGGTAACCTCCCATGTGAGGGAAACCTCATGGGTAATATTTAGGTTGATCTAAATTTAATATTCTATAATTCTTCTTGTTGTAATTGGCCTATCATTAATTGCCTCCCTCCTGTGATCTCAACCTTTTTCATGGGAGCCAAAAAGGGTGAAACCCTAATTTCTTGGATATATGTTATTGACCCTGTTAACATCCAATCAATGTGTTTTCTTTACTAGAATCATAACCTATCATCCTCTAGTTCATTATCCTTGATCCACACTATTTTCCCTTCATGATCTATGTTTAACCTAATTAGGTTAACCTTCTGGTTCCTAAGTTGTAACCTGGAAACTTCAATTGATTAATGATTTGATGTCCTCTATAGACTTGGATGCTTCCATTAAAGTTTCCCCCTTATTTTGTACCCTTTTGAACCACCAAATTCGGATTCATATTCTAAAAATTCTGATTCTTGAAGGCTACTGTCTCTGTTGGTCGACTCATTGGTCGACTGGGGCAGTAGACCAAACAGTCGACCAATGGGTACAGCAATCCCATTCTTGGTCTGTTTTGATTGAATTGTGATCTTTCATTCTATGTATCTTTCCTAACTTATTGTATACACTTGTTTAAGACTCTTTTCTCAGGTTTAGTCAAGGTCTTACTTGATTCTCTAAGTTCCTTTACGAGTTAGAAGGTAAGGACTGTTATCTCCTTAACTACATAGATCACATACTCTTTGGTTTCTATCTTTATGAAACTATAACTAATTATTGTTTGTATACTTTTACTTCTGATTTACTACTGTGAGAACAGTAGCACTTGTTTAGGTAATCTTTTTCATTATTCATACTTATATGAATTGGTTATTATCATGTTGTTAATGATTAGATCATGACTGTATACTCTCTTTTATATGATGATGTGTTGACTGTGTATGTCATGACTGATCTGAGATTGTATCTGATTAGGTATGATTTGGGATTGAGAGGTGTCCTTTTGACACTTCTGTCCTTGGACATTATCGGAAATAGTATGGGATGTTTCCGGGGTTGTCCATCGACGCTTTCCCGAATTATTGATTGTCATACCTAGGGCTGTCTAGCAGTGTTTGGCTAGGATATCCCGGTTATATCAGACCCAAATCGGAAGGGTATTGAGACCGAACGACCTGTGGCAGCAATGGGGATTCACGGGCGCTCAAGACCGGTAACCAACCCGTGAGAGGACGGTAATCACATTGTGGGGGCCATTTATTGGAGGGTTGCATATGGCTAGACTTGGGCTCATGGGCGCTCAAGACCGGTGAAATGATCCGTGAGGGGACATGAGAGCTTCCTGTTTACCATATGTGGATAACCAATAGGGTTGATGAGTTCGTAGTCCGGGACTATTAGGACTCTAGTGGAAAGGATACCGGAAAGGATCGCCCGGGGCGAGGAATGGAAGTATCTGGACCTGAGTTGATGTAACTGAGTAGATGACTTGCATTGGGCTAGGCTTTACCTTGACATGCGCCGGTACTTATGCCAAATGGTTGTGAGAGAGAGTGTTGACTTAACCCCCTGCCATGGTTTGTCCTGAGGAATGCCGGACCCACTACCAACAGGAGCCGTATGCGTGACCTACCCAAAGAAGTACGGTGCTATGACTTAAAGCATGTCTGCCATAGAGACCAACATACATAGAGTTTAGATGCATACATACATTATTTGTTTCATATTGCATTTCATCTTTTTATGGATTGCTTTCATGTTATTTATGTTGTTATGGATTAACTACCTTACTGAGTTTCTTCGAAACTCATTCCTTTTGTACATTGTTTTGTTAGACTATTCTACAGGTATTGATTACTATGGTGAACAGTACGATGAAGCGCAAGCTGATGAAGCGTACTACACGCAAGGTGTTGGCAACAATCAAGATTACTCTGATGATCCCTCAGTTGATCAAGTTGCGTACTACGATTAAAGACAACATGGAGGTGGAATGTTTCAATTGGATTGATGAAGTCCACTATTTTGAAGACGTCATCTATAGAATAAAAAACTCTTATGTTTAGTTATCTTTCTTAGTTCCTTTGATTTAGTTGTTATTTCTTTTAGACTTACATATTGCGTTCCGTTGTATTTTGTGGAGTGAGTTTCCGCCTCTCTCTACTTCTTTTGATATCTTTGGATATCTGGTATCATTTTCCGCACTTTGATTATATTGTTTATTCACTTCTTGTTTTGAACCTTATTTATAATATTAAACCTTGATTATTTCCTGTTTATGATTATGTTATTGTATATGTGGGAGGATGACTTCCTCGATACTTGATCTTCAGGGCTATGGATCACACTCTCGGGTATGCCAGTTAGGGTACCAGTTGGGAGGATGTGACAATTATTCTTCCACCTAGCTTGATCAAGATACCGATCAGAATAATAGGAATTTTCTGCTGGGAGAAGCACAAAGTTGCCGATCAAAGATCTAGAGATCTCGAGATAGATCGAAGCTAACTAAGATAAAGAATAATGCTCCTTTTAATGGATTTAATCGTAACAGAATGCACAGATTGTTCAAACCGTTCAAATCGGCCATTTGCTTGAAGAATCATTTCAAGAGAAACCATTGTCCGAAGCTGATGTGGTGTAATCGCTGCAACATGAAAGCTTTTCTGTGGTGACTTTACAACAGGTTTAACTTCATGCTTCTCTAAAAAGAGTGATAAAGATCTTAGAAAACAGAGATACTTAGATGTGAGAGAACAACGACAGATATCCAAAGATCTGAAAAGACGGAGATACTTAGATTTGGAAGAATGGTGATTGAGATCTCAGATCTTAAAACAGAGATACTTAGATCTAGAAGAATGGAGGAAGATGACGGATTTGTTTGACGAGAAGCTCTCGATTTCTTCTTCAAATTCACATAACCGAATCAGATCTAGCTTGCAATACATGAAACTTAGTCGGGAAAAGTGTGTAGAGGTTCTGATGCTTCTCCAAGACCTGACAAAACTAAAAGATTTTTATTAGAAAACAACAAATACAAAGATCTAACGAAGACTTAGAGACTTCGGGAAACCACTTCCGACAAGGAACAATGTCTCTTCTCTTCTTTTTCTTTAGCGAATCACCGCAAGAAATTGTAGATTTCAACAAAACCTCACAGTTCAAGAATCCAGAAAATGAAACAGATCTTAGAAGAAAAACTTGATCGCTGAGCCAAAGATCTCTGAACAAAAAGATTGCAGAAGAATGATCGGTGAATCATCATGCTCTTCCGGTAGTTGAACCATAGCTTATTGCTCAGGTTCCCATAGATGGCGCCAAAATGTTGGTGCTAATTTTGCCAACAGCTTTGAACCGCAATCTTCGCACCAAGCTCTTCAGATCTGAATAGATCTGAGTTGTTTTATTCCTCTGCTAGTCTCTCGTTCACTAGAAAATGAAACACACCAGTTAGAAATGGAGCCGACGGTCTTGATCGGCGTCGCGTCTCTGACGGTCTAGTTAGGTATGTGAAGACAGTTCTTCAGAGCTCGAAGGAGCTTCTGAGATGTTCTAATGGAGTAAAATCAGGAATAAATCCAGTGTTTGAATTGTTCTGAGAGACTTACCCTCGACGAATTCTTTGCTTCCTTTTTATATAGATTTTCCCACCTATAATGTTTTCAACCATAATCGTCAGATCGTAGCTTCTGATTGGATGGTGATGATCAACCTTTCTTTGTAATCTTGGGCGGACCCATAGATTACTTTGTTTAAATAATTGAACCCATTTACACTATCATTGAACCGGAGCGAACCACCTTGAACTGGGACTGGGATATTTTAGTCACAACAGGGATCAAGAACTCTATGACTTGGAAGTTGGAATCCAACTTGGAAGGGAGAAAAGTGGTAGTCAATCAGGGCCGGTCGATCGCCAATTGATCGGCTCTTCTCTAGGCTGATCGACCAGCCTTGCTGTTGGGAAAGAATGAAGTATAGAACTATAAGAATGCCTTCCTCACATGTCCTAACACCTGTAAATGATGTCTAGGGACCGGAACACTAGTTTGGGAAGGTCACGCAACAGGTCTTACACCAAACCAGGCAAATTCTCTCCAAAACCAAGGTGAGGAGTTTTTGTGCTAGATTTTAGGTTTGGTGCTTCTCTTGTCCTATTATGCTTTCTATTGTATGAGTGAGCATCATGAATGTACCGCCGCCATGTGTGTGCCTGCATTAAGATTATGAGCATGTTGTTACTTTCTATGTTGTAAATTCAGCAGTTCGTATTTTATTCCAGTATTGGAACATGAATATTGTTACAGAGAGGTGTATGAAAATATTGTATAAGATCTGATGAGCATAGGAATACAAAAGATTGCATGGCAGCATTATGAATATGGGCATAAACGTAAGCATCTTTTCATTTTCAGCATGTTGCATGCATGGACTCATATAGGGTGCATCATTAGGTAAATCCTTGACATGCTACAGCCTTGCCAATACAGCCCTACAAATAGGGGCTATGTTGTTGGGCAACCCATGGTGTGGGTTTTTATTTTATGTTTGCTATGAGTGATGTGAGTGATGTAAAGTGCAAAGTGAATTGGTGTGAGGTGATGAGGCAGGGAGATGTCAAGTGATGAGTGCCATGTTAATTGTGGGTTTCCCAAAGTGAAGCCAAATTAGAGGGGCAACAAGGTAATACCAAGATACCATTCATTAGTTTGCCAAGAGGATTTCCAAAGTGAAGGTCAAACCTATAAGGGAGTCTGAAAGTACTCTATTAGGATTGTTGGGGGGTGATAGCCCAAAGCGAAGGCCAAATTCGTGTGGGCTGGTGTCCTATAGTCGGAGTAGCATGATGAGTAATGACCATTGCATGACTAGTTATATCCCCATGTCACTGCCCTACCTAGCCAAGGTAATAGAGTTGGGTAACCCATGGTGGTCGAGTGGTGAGTGTTAGAGGGAGAATACTTGCCTTGTTGGTTGTTAGTTTCCAAAACAAAGGCCAAATCTGTGAGGGCCACAATCAACAACAATGCACCATTCATTGAATTGTGGCGTTGCATGTACTAAGAGAAAAAGCTCTGTCACACCCCACCCAGCCGGTATCGAACTCACCCGAATACACATGGATGTGATCTATAGTCACATGGATCATGTCTACATTCAATCCACAACCAATCCACACAATAACATAATCCAAGAGCAAGAATAATTACAGATGTTAGTGGAAGTCTACGAAGTATACTGTATCAAAAGTGAGGGAGATAAAAAGTAAGTTTAGTACGAGTTCTCAATTTCTCAAATAAAGTGATAAATATTCCAATCAAAAGTCTCAATATCCCTAAAAATAACCAAATGGTGGTCAAATGGCCTGAGTGCTACATGAACACTCCAAGTATGGACATGCGTCAACATGAGCCTCGATATCTTCCACAATTGGTAGGTTGTGCAAATCTTATGGTACCAAATCCTGAAATGTCCAGTCCTCATATCCTACAATATAATCTAAAAAAAGAAAGTTTTCACAAGTGATGAGTTCCAATGAACTCAGTGAGATCAACAATATCATATATCCATACATTTAACACATGTATGAAGTAAGAAGTGTAACATAACTATGGATGCAATGCAAGGATGCTCCTATGAATCTAACCATGCTAGTTTCTATTTAGGTAGACACGCATTAAGATACAACATCAGTCTCCTTTGGGAAGTCTTAGACAAACCTTAACGACACCAATTGAACTAGGCTTCACAACCGTGGTATGGGAATAATAGTCTAGTCAACGACCATGATTGGGGATTAGGGTCACACTCTCTCACCACGATCATTGGTATAGTAACTAGCACGTGTCAAGGAACTTCTTAGCCAAATGCAACACGTCATCTACTAAATCATGTCATAATAGGTTTGGATACCTTTCCTATGGGACCAACCAACTTAGTCAGGTATCTTCGCCTATCTAGGGAATGTCAATATCCTCACAGAACATCTATTGCCTGTTAGAAAACACCCATAACCTTATCGTCATCCATATATGATAAGGCAGATGTTCGAATGCCCCTCACGAAACTTCTACAAACTGTTGGGCACCCATGGGCCCAACTTTTATTATATGCAACCCTACCATGAATGACATGTGGTCTATTTGTATCTCCTCATAGATGGTTATCGATTGTTGGGCACCCGCAACCCAACACTGCTGTTCACAGTCACTCGACCTCAATACCCATGTTGATAGGGTAACAACATGATAATGGGAATCTTTGGTATGCATCCAAACATCTAAGGCAATGCGCATAGAATCTATATGATATGCAAAGGTATTAAGGCCAATGGGTGAACCCACAACCCTAGGTAAATAATATTCATGAATGCAATATACCACTCATTCCCATTATAACATATTCAAGTATTGATAATTGAAATGAAATAGTGAAGATAACTAATATAATTGCATACTGTTACCCATGAATGCATGTACTACAACATCAGTCCACATATAAAAATAGAAGCAAGACATGATAGCATAGAGTAGGGCACAAATTTAAACACATGTATATATAAGATTGTATCCTTCACTTGACAAGTGATTATGGCTTCCCAAAGAATCCAAGAACATCACAAATTATTGGCAAACAAGTAAAAACCCTTGAGAAAATACATATAAAGAGTTAGGTTATATTTGGAAACCAAATTGGGTAACACACAAGACCAATTGGCCAACCCGAATAGGGGAGGTCGATTGGCCTACCAGGGACCGTCAACCCTCTCCAGGCGACCTCCCTAGATGTAGACAACACCTAGGTTCAATCTTGGCCTGCCTTGATTCTCCAATTCCAAACAAGGGTAGTGAGTTGGCCTCCAAACCAAGCTTAACAATCCCCTTCCACAACACCCCCAAAACCCAACATCTCTCATAGTCGGGGTTTCTCTAAGATAACGTCTGAGACAAATTTCAACATGGATCGAAACCTCATCTAATGTGCCATAAATTATTAGGGAAAAAGATAAAAATTTTATTCTTATCAAACCACAACTACCAACATCAATCTCACCAACCAAACAATAAATGAGTCAAAAAGAATGAATGGAATAGTGAGAAGAGTAGCTGTTTACATTAATGGTGCCCATCAATGCTTGATTCGGCCTTCGACACACACGATTAACCAAGTTTCTCACCAACTCCCAAGCTTCCTCTTCTTGGAGCTCCAAGCCTTCTAGCACAATGCAAAATATGTTCATGAGGCAAGGAGGCTAATAAAATAGGTTTCCTAGGGTCAAAACCCCATTTTACCCTTACTAAGTCTGACCAACCACCTATCGGTGGCGGTCAGTCAACCAACCAACTGCTGCGATAGCCTATCACCCCAAAATTGCATAAAAAAGTGATTTTTAGCATGGTTCGACTGGGATGCTTGTCTAACCTTGTAGAATAAGAGAGCTCTTATTTGGGCTTCAGGGCCTTCCAACCTTGTTTTTTGCAGTGAGAAATATACCTTACAAGCTCGTCCGGGTTTGATCTAGACCTTCTTCTAAAGTCTTTAAAGTGACCAAATCATCATCTTCACCATCCAAACTCATGGGTTTCGGTCCCAATCCAAGGGTCTCGACTTGGATGGCTCATAGCTATCTTCTACTAGAACTATGGGTTCTCGGTCCCGCAAGGTGGGTTTCTGGTTAGGATTCTAGGGGATTTCACAGAATCCACAAGAGGCATCTGGCAGTCCTGTACGGTTGAAAAGAGGCTAGCCGCAAAGCGAAGGACGGTACATTCCATACATTGTATGCATGACGGTTAGTTAGTAGATTTCCATATGTTAATATTCTACATCATGTGTTAGGATATAGTACTATAATTATTCATTCATCATACTTGTGTGTTTTCTCCTCATGAATTCTATAGAACTCACCCTAGAGATATTTTCTCTTTTAGATGATGGTATAGGTCTACAAGCTTCTCTGGAGTAGAAGACTCAAGGGTACACAATCTATGGTGGAGAGGTGACCACCAAGTAGAGAGATGCTAGACACAATGATTGTGTGCGTGCTATGCATGTTCATATGCTTAGATCAATCGATTAGGATGCTACTTTTATTGAGACAAGCATTTTTTCTCTCTTTTTTTTTTTTTTTTGAGTGAATGATCAAATTTATTTAGAAGAAAAGAAGAGTATCCAAGACCAATCTTCTAGGGTCACATATCAAACTATAAAACCTCCCAAAAATTACAAAGCAAGTCCCTTAACCAAAACAAAGTCTTGATTTTTGCATAGCATCTCAAAAGCTACAAATCAAGTACTCCTAGGCAAATTGAGTATTGCGTTGTCCACATTCAGCAACTCATCATGAGCTGCCACCAAATGATCATCAATAAGATTACATTGCAGCTTCCCTGGTGTTGTTCCTTCCATGAAATCAACTTACCATTGGGCATGCCTTCAATCCCAAGCCCCTCGGTTGGAAGCATCACGATCTCCTCTTTTCTATGCATAATTCGCCTAGCTCTTTTAGGACAAGTAGCAGCCTCTGAGAGTGCAAGAGTAACCTCACAAGATTTGACCATCTTCGTTGGTTTGGGTTGATGGTTAGCCCCCTTACCCACACCGACTATTTGATTTCCTGTAGCCTTTCATATGACAAATCCACCACCAAATCATGATAATCATCAGCCACTAGGGATGGCCTACCTTCTGCACATATATACCCCATCTACTAAATTATCATTTTGAAATTTATATCCATCATATTGAGAGCTTATTTCATTTTCGACTCTTACATGTTCCTCCACCAAATTACCATTTTGAATTTCAAATCCCTCATCTTGAGTGTCCACGACATTTCCAACTCTCACACATTTCCCATTCACCAAATTATCTTTTTGAATTTCAAATCCTACACCTTCAAAGTCCACTACACTTCCAACCTCTCACGTCCCCCATCCATAGGATTTCAATGCCTTCAAATTGAGAGTCAACTACAGGTCCAACTCTCCCAAGGTCCGCAAATGACTTAGAGTGAGCCCCAAGCACCTTATCCTCGTCCAACAAATTTTTAAATTCAAAATTTACAAAGTTTGAACTGACCTCTTGACAAACTCTCCATTGCGAGTTAGGGTCTCATCCAGTGGCTCCTTAGCTGGAAAAGATGGAGAAATTATAGGAATTTCAATTGATTGAGACTCTGTTGTAGCAAAAGTCCCCTCCGAATCTAACTCCCCCTTGTTGCTTGTACCTTCCTCACCATCCACATTGCCGTCCTCCACCACAAACCCTAGCGATGCAACCACCTTCTCTTTGCTTCCAAAGTAATATCAGCCTCCTTTCTAACCCTACTTTGAGCCACCATATGCCTAAAGCATTTACAATGATCCTCCTCATCCGCTCCTCATACACGACCTTCTGGAGAAAGCTAAAGACTTTGGATTTACTAGGTTTGCATTACTTTTCCTGAACCTCCTCCACCTTATCTACATCCAATTCGAATTCAAGGACACAAGCAAAGTTGCCAAAGAAACCCTATTTGGTCCTACAATCTAGAGCTACATGCCTACCAACTACTTCAAAATGGACAACAACACCTTCTCATGCCAATGCTTCAATATATGGTAATTTCGGAAAACGAACCTAGACTAGCCTCGTAGATGGCTGAGACATATTCACATTAAAATCTAGCTGCCTCTGTTGAAACCAAATAGTTTGCGGTCCCAACTCCATAGGGCAACACCTCCAAATAGAAGTGATATATTTCCAAACTGAAAAATGAGAAAGCCCTTACTAATAGAATGAAGAAGTACATGAATAGAAACCTTTCATCCTTATCGAACCTCCTTCCTCACCTCATCCATCGTGTTTCATCAAAGCCCAAACCTACCAATTAAAACAAATTTGAAAAAAAAATATGCTGCTCCTCATACATTGATTGGGGAATTACAATTCTTTGAAATTTCCCAGCATGAATTGCTCAGGGAGATAGTTCAAAGAGTTCGCAGCCCCACCACTCAGCACACCAGCGTAGGACTTCTTCACCACAGCCTCATCACCTAGCCAGATATCCTCTTGCACAACCTCTAGAATATCCTCTATTTAATTGAAAACTTTCCCTTGCAAAATTCCTTCCTCCAGCAATTCCAAACGTTCTCTGTCCTCCATCCATGAACATCAAAATCCAGACAAACGTTCTCATATTTTATTTTGGATATGTTGTGTATATAATTAAGTTTGAAACTTAGATGGAATGGGTATTTGTAATACATTAGAATTCTATAATTATATGGTAACTGAGTATATTATTTCTCATTTTATTTGTCCATAATTATGTATTGGGGTTTAATTGTATGGTTATGGTACCGCATCAATGGTCTAATGGTTGCCATTTGACACTGGGTCATGCATAGAAGGCACGACCTGTGTAGGGAGGGGTGTAACAAAATATAAAACACAACTGGCTAAAATACCCACATGATATTCTACATAGCCTACATGATCTACTTAAACTATTCCCACACTTTCATATATAATTTTAATCAACAAGTTTACTAGATTTATAACGGATTATACACTTTGAAATGCTAAAATATGAAATTAATGATCTCAGATCCAATTTGCCCCATATTTAGTTTTAACTCAACATGCCATCTAAAATTAAATTGATTTATGACTAGACTTGGCAATCTGGTTAGTGGAGATATCATAATTGCTTCTCAGTAGGAGTTTTTTGGGGGAAGGCTGCGTAAGAAAATTGCGCCCCCAAATCCACTTTGAAATGTTAAAATATGAAGTAAATTATCTCAAATACAATTTGTCCCAAATTTAGTTTTAGCCCAACAAGACATGCATCTAAATTTAAATTGATTTACGATCAGACATGGCTCGCTAGTCAGTGGATCATAGTTGTAGTTCAGATCAAGGTATTGGAATAGTTTCTCAATAGATATTATTGGGGTAAGGCTGCGTGGGAAAACTGCACCCCGTACCCCAAACCCATCAACTTTTCTTGTAGAGAACCCTTTGGCACCTGGTTCGTCCTGTTAGACTATATACATTGATGCACCCTAAAGGTAAAGCCATCCTTACACGCAAAAAGAAAGGAACAGAAAAAGCACTTGGTTTGAGATTTTAACCATTAAGTGTCTGGACAGACTCCCTAAATGCAGATCAATATACCTTACTAAAGTGGAAAAGCTTTTGGTAATCAGTATGGTCTGCTGTTTCCCCTCACATGATGTGGCAACTCGAAAGCATCCAAAGCCTTACTGCCCGGCCGTGAAGCATAAAGATATTCCAAATAAGGGGAGATTTCATTCCATTTTAATTTTAGTTTTGAGTGGTCGAAGAATACATTAGGCCAGGGTGTTAACCAGGTGGTCGGCAAGTAGAAAACTTCAAATCTAAAACGGAAATAAATCCAAATAAAAGTAGAAAAATCTCACAAATTAACTCCAACCAAGAATTAAAAGAAAGAAAAACCCATCAGCAACCCAGTTGAGCACCCAGGTCATATTATTGTAATATATGGAAAACAAGCACCAGATAGATTGCAGCATTGTATATATGTGATCAGAAGAAGTATTCAAAGATTTAGTAGTTGTTAGGTTAAAGAGTGGAAGACGTGCTATCTATACCCTAATTCATATTTTTTTTCTTTAGAAAACCTGGAAAAATTAAGAAGTCATGGAAGGAAAAGAAAACAAGTTTGCGCAATATATGTTTTGGTAGGCCAATGATAGGGTTGGTAGATCGAAATTTTCTTCAACAGACTAAGTATATGTATGAGATATCTCCAGGCTGTAAACTTCACTAATCAATGAAACATCTTCAGAGAAGAGTACTATATAAAGGTTGAAGTGCCTTCTGACAATTCAACTCAGAGACTAGCTCCAGGTTAAAGTTCTAATATTTTGGGTGGTCATTAGAGGTAGAGTTATAGAAGATGAAGAGGTGGGGGAACGTGAGGCAATGGCCTTGCGTACTATTCGTCCTAGTGTTTTGCTTGATGGCAGCCATTGTGGCTGGTGATTCAGAAGATCATGCTGGTGATAACAAGAAGCACCCAACTTACAAGGGTAGCAGTGATCAACCACCGGAGGAGGATCCATCGCATCCTTGGGAATACAAGTCACCTCCATGTGACACATCGGGGCATCCAACACCTCCTTCTTACTACAAATCACCACCTCCACCATCACATTCCCCATCTCCTCCTTATGTCTACAAGTCCCCACCCCCACCATCACCTTCTCCACCTCCTCCTTATGTCTACAAGTCCCCACGTCCACCACCACATTCTCCACCTCCCCCTTATGCCTACAAGTCTCCACCCCCGCCATCACCTTCTCCACCTCCTCCTTATGCCTATAAATCGCCACCTCCACCATCACCTTCTCCACCTCCACCTTATGCCTATAAGTCACCACCCCCACCATCACTTTCCCCACCGCCTCTTTATGTTTACAAATCCCCGCCCCCACCATCACCTTCTCCACCTCCTCCTTATGCCTACAAGTCACCACCCCCACCATCACCTTCCCCACCGCCTCCTTATGTTTACAAATCCCAGCCCCCACCATCACCTTCTCCACCTCCTCCTTATGCCTACAAGTCACCGCCCCCACCATCACCTTCCCCACCCCCTCCGTATGCTTACAAATCCCCGCCCCCACCATCGCCTTCTCCACCTCCACCTTATGTCTACAAGTCACCGCCCCCACCATCGCCTTCTCCACCTCCTCCTTATGCTTACAAATCCCCGCCCCCACCATCACCTTCTCCACCTCCTCCTTATGTGTACAAGTCCCCGTCTCCACCATCACATTCTCCACCTCCTCACCTCTACAGGTCCCCTCCTCCACCGTCATCTTCTACTCCTCATCCTTACCTTTATAAGTCCCCACCTCCTCCTTCAGTCTACAAGTCCCCTCCTCCTACTTATTAGTACGTACAGTTCTCCACCTTCACCATGATTACCATCTTCCTTCCTTCAAAGAATTATAAAGACCAATGTCCAACTTTTTATCGCATTCACCATCATGTTACTAGTCTTTTTCTTACATTGATTCCTCCAATGGTCATCTATATTACCATAAATGACCTCCATCACCTCTTCTACATTCTCCATCTTAGAGCTATTTGCCATCCACCATCATGTTCATTATCTCACATAAGTGTCTACCGTTGCCTTGAAAAAAGATTCATATTCGTTCTCTGACAAGTCGCTTTCTCTTTGGTAAATTCTCAATGAAAATGTAGTTCACTCTTCAGTCATTATTACAAATTGATGAGAATGGAGGAGTGGATTAAAAAACAAAAGGTTATACTTGGCAATTAGTTTCGTAATAGATTTACTTGTTTCGATCTATGTACTTTGTGAGCATGAGTTATTTGTGAGCAAATTATGTACTTCTCAATCAATTTGATTATGTTTTGGAAATCTTCTTGTCCCCGTGGTGAGGTGAGAAATGCATTTGTATCCATGATTTATCTTTGCTGCTATAAATGAGTGAAAGATTGATGTGGCCAATTCAATCATTGGATATCTAGGCAGAGATCAAATTTCTATCCTCCAATTCAAATCATTTCCTCTTCTTTGTAATAGGACTGAAACTTGATATGTAGACAATATATTTTGACCATTCACAAAATTTCCAAGCCAAATAATTTGTCACATGGTGAAATCATAAATTTTAGGGATAATTATTGCTCTTTTGTATTATGACTTAATTACTAATCAAATCTGACTCTTTGTGAAATTACTATTGGCCCTTCACATCTAGCAGTTTTAGGAGGCGGTTAAGGTTGGATGTGTAATGCTGTTTTGCTCTTCATTAAAATTATTGATATCCCGTTGTAGTATAACTTAATTGCTACCTTAACTTTGTACCTTCTTAAATTAACAACCCCACCTTAAACTTTGTCAGAAATTTACTGTTGGCACCCTTGTCCTTAGGCTCTGTTAGTTAATTGATGACATGACATTTTGTATCCTTCAAAAACCTCCAAGATAACTATAAGGTTTGTTACTATTTACTTACGGTTTATGTCATGTCATCGGGATCTGATTCTTTGAAATCCAAAATAACCAGAATATAAGGGTAGAATTAGTCTTCCATATGATTTTCTGAATAAGTGTAATATCCTCTTTTGGTTTCATAATTGTAGCTGAGGGCCGAATGGACATTGAACACTGTTTGAAGTGAGGTGGCCAATAGTAATTTCATAAAGAGCAAGCTTTGACTAGTACTAAGCTATAGTACAAGGGGCGTTGGTATTATCCCTAAAAAAATAACAAACCTCAGGGTTATTTTAGAATTTTCAATACAATATGAAGACAATACATTGTCAGGTAACTAAAAAAGTTAACGGTAAGGTACATTAATAATTTTAGACAAAGTCTAAGGTTAGATTAATAATTTCAAAAAGTACAAAAGATAATGTACTAGGCTTTAGTAATTATCCTTAAATTTGAAAATAAAATGCCAATACTTTGGTCATAGAAAGTAGCTAAATGGTAGAAAGCCCTTGCCCCATCTCTGCCCGACTTGGCTGGTTTTGGGTTAGAGTCTAAGTATATCACATTGTTGCTCGTTAATCCTACAAAAGAAGTGGTTTATATTTGGCAACCCCCAACCCCCAACCCCCCACACTCTCCCCGATCCCTGCACACACACACAAAAAGAAAAGAAAAGGGAAGAGTTAATATCCCACTAATATCTTATATATACACAAAGTCTATATTAATTTGATGCCATTGTGAACTGTTCATGGATAAAAGGTCAACATGCAAGTCGAGTTCTAATTAGATCCATTTTCAAATTTAAGTCACTAAGTTTTGGCTTTATATAACTAATAGCAAAATTTCACGTATATAGACACGCGATTTTTATTATTTTTTAAATAATTTAAATATATAAACATTTTTCTGTTAGGAGGAGAATAGAGTAAAGGTCAAGGTTAAATTATTCCTTTTAAAAAGAAAAAAATTCTAAAGATTAATGAGTTATTAATGTTGATTGATGTGGTAATTATAGTAGAGAATTTTATCCCACCCGCATATTTTCTTGAAACAAAAGAAAGAGAACTAATTAGTGGTTAATGTTTAGAGGCAACGAATTATATTTATTGTTAAAGAAAAAAACTAGATGTTTACGAAGGCTTAAGAATTAGTTTCTTTTTTCATTTTTACGCTTATTTTAAAATAAAATGTTGGGTGAATTTTTTTTTCTTGGGGGTAAAAATTGAACTTTTTTTGTGGGATGAAATACAGTAAGAAATTTTTTAATCTGAATAATATTTATAGGAGAGAAATAAAGAAGATCGGACAAAGAGACATAATGTTTGAGGTAAAAGTGTGTTAGTTGAAGAGGTATCTCTCCTGAGAGAACCTATTAAGGATTGGTGGGACATTTCGTCTTGATAGTGTGATTCAACGGATGTTACGAAGGGCTAGTTTGAAAGAGCGAGTTCAATAAGGAAAATGTGTGTCGTTTTGGAGAAAGGATATTTTGGTCCAATGGAAAAATGTATTGCCACTGAATTGAGGTTTACTTTTATATAGTAGTATGATATTGTTGTGTCCATACTCGCAAGTGCACGAGGTCACCCAACTAATATAAAGGTAGAGGAATATCGTTCCCACGAGGATCGAAAAGAGTAAAAAGAAATATCACTTATAAGCTTTAAGAACATGTTTAATTATCTAGCTAAATAAAATTGAAGAATTAATTGGACTACTGATTAAATCAACAAAACACAAAGGAAATAATCAAATTGCTAATGAAAACACAAATCAAACTCGATGAATAAAATTACTAGAGATTTGATTTCACCAAACATGATATAGGTTATTGATATATTCCCCCTTTCTCATATAACCAATTTAATCTCCCAATTGTCAATGAGATTCTCTAAGTTAGATGACCTCTCTGTTATGCATGAGGATCCCTAACATATTAGACCCCCCTACCAGTTACACTTAGAGGATCAAATTTAATATATTGCATTGAATACAAGAAACTCATAAACAATGTTGAACAAACCACCTAACCTATTATACATTATATATAATTTGTCATTCTTCAATCCTAGGGCTAGCATGCATTCCTCATTGTTATATGACTGAAAACACATCACGAGATTCATGGAAGTTGATCAGACATTTAGACATTAAGAATAAAATTGAAGAAAAATAGAGGGAGGATTGAGTTATATGAAAGAAGAATAAAATCAATATTTTAAATCATGTAAGGATCCATTTGACCCTAGCAAAAGAAACTTAGACCATTACACAAGAAGAAGAAAAAATAGCTTTTCCACATTCACCATTACACACAATTCCCAAGACAACACCTCTTTTGCAAGTAAGAACAAGAATGGAGAGATAGGATCTACCTATCTCAACCCCCTTACCGCACCAAAGAAATCAATAGAGATCCCACATTCAACAAAATATAAATTCTAAAATTATCCAACATCTCATTAATCCACCATATCCACTTTTTTTAAAACTCAAAACCTCTCAACACATCAAACAAAAAAACCCTAGACAAAATATCATATGTTTTTTTAACATCAATATTAAACCCAATCTTCCACCTCTGACAACAGCATGTAATAAATTCATTAATTCAGAAGCAATAGAAACATTTTCAAAAGTTATTTTTCCTTTCTAAAAAATCCCTTGTTCTTTTAATATTAACCTCGGGCAATAGTCTGCTGAGCCCCGAAGCCATCACATCTGAGGGCACCTTACCCATTAAAAAAAAAAAAAAATCCCAAACAAATGGGACGAAACTTCTCCAAAGATACACACTTTTTCTTTGCTGACGACTCTTTCATCTGTTGTTGTGCTTCGTTAGATAATGTGTGTGTAATTAAAACTGTGTTAGACATTTTTTGGAATATTACTGGACAGGTGATCAATTTGGACAAAAGTGAAGCCTTCTTCAGCAAAAATACCCTCCTTGTTGAAGGAAAAAAATTCTGAATTGCGTGGGTATTAAAGAAATGAGCAACTCATTCATTTATCTGGATAGTCCTCTTGTTTTAGGAAAAGCAAGATCTGTTAGTTTATGTCCATTTTTAAATAAGATGAAGGCCAAAATTGCTGGATGGAAAGCACATTCCCTCTCATTTGCAGGAAGAGCGATCCTGATCCAATCAATGTTGCAAGCAGTGCCCCTTTATCATATGCGGTGGAGACTCCTCACTGAGCAGTCTTCGGTCTGGGCTTAGTGTCTTAAAGCCAAATACTTTTTACAAAATTCTATTTTTTATCCCAAGGTGGGGAAAAAAATTTGGCTCTCCTTTTCGGAATAGCCTACGGGCTGTGATTCCACTTTTAAAGAATTTGCTAGGTAGAACTGTGGGAAATGGGGAGAGCACCTTCTTTTGGTTTGACATTTGGATTCAAAATAAAAATGATCATGTTGTAGGGAACTTTAATATGCATTTTGCACCTTATAGGACAAAAGTTGCAAAGGTAGCAAGAATGAGAGGTAGATATGACACTGAAATTTCTCTCACGTTCTGTCCTTCAATATCTTCAGCCATTAACAATGTTATGATCACTGCTGAACAGGACTCATCTGCTAAGTATCTGACTACTAAGTTTTTTTTATCAACAATTGATGAATAGTTCAAACTCTTTGACTTCCTCATATTTGCATAAACGATAGTGGTCATTTTTATGGAAACTCCACATTCACTCTAAATTCATTATGTTCTTTTGGCGACTTTTCAATGCAGGAATTTCAGTTAATGCAGTTCTCACCAAATGGAGTTAGAATCTAGATCGATGTGTGCTTTGTGGTCATAGCGGGAAATCAAGATGGCATCTTTTCTTCATTTGTGAATGGACGAGGGGTTTTGGACCGCAAGACCACTAGGATTAAGAACTGAAATGTTAACGTTTTCCAATGTTGACACATTCCGCTTTGACTTGTTTTATAACTCATCATGTGGGAAACCTATGTTATGCTGGATATTTTCTGTCATTATCATCACTTGCTACACTGTGCAGCAAATACGTAATGAAGTTTTGTTTAGGAAGGCGAGACCTAATCTTGAACGGGTGTTGAAAAACATTTATTCTTGGTGTCAAGAATTAAAAATTCAACCACCTGGGACCTCAAGCAATACCCAATCAAGAGCTTCACATGTAGAACATAGTGAGATAATATTTTCCAATATGCAAAAACTAGTGCCTATACATCTCACAATATTATTTTGTCCAGGAACAGCTCAACAGTCAACAAAGGAGATAGGATGCTACTGGGGAATCATTCATACAGTAAAATTCATATACTGCTCAAGCGGCAAACAAGCGGGTAGCTCACTCATAGTAACTCTAGACAACAGATTAGCATCAGGGCTGAAATTGACGCTAAACCACAACCTTCGGATTGATCTAATAGTAACCAACTGGAAATATTGCAGCAGCGAGTTTCTGCCAAGCCCAACTACTTCCTGGCCGATAGAGGCAATTCACGACCTGCTATACTTAGCAACCAGGATACAAGATATTCCTATTGATACATCTGAGGAATAGAAACTTCTAACGGAATCACTTAATCTAGCAGCATCAGCTTTACAGGAACAAGAATCAAGAGAGTGGAACAACCTAACAAGTAGTTTGTAATAGGCTTTGTTATTTGCTTGTTTGTTCAAAATAAAAAAATAAAAAATATAATTACAACTTTGAATTTCTATCTACTTCTTTAAGCCACTTTATCTTTGCCTTTTTTTCCTGTAACAGTGATTCTTGCATTTCTACAGCATTGAGGAATTCTGTTTTCACCTTTAACTCTTGATGGAAAAGCTCAGCTGACATGCCCTGTTAATCAATCAAAAGATGAACTTGTGTAGAAGGCCCATTTCTGCCCGCTTAACCACTGTAAAGGCATTAGGCAACTCCTACTTCGCCCAAACCTTCAAAGTTCCATTTACCTTCTTTGACTTCTGAGTGAAAATGAATCTCTCCCCGCCCCTCACTAGTTCCTTTCAAGAACCATCAACACCGCTAAAATTTGGGCTGCTCACCGAAAATTATTAAAGCAAAAGGGAATGTTTAAAGGCCTCTCACCTTGCTCTGAAATCAAGAAGAAAGAACTAGCTAGGATCAGATGTTTGGATAGGAAGATACAACTGTGTTGTGTCACCAAATCGATTCGACTACCCTTTATTACAGAAGCTTCTATCAAGGACTGCCTGAACATTCCCTTGGCGTAAAAGATTTGACTATCTAGGATGCCAAATCCAGCAGCTCACGCACATCCACCATAGTCTGAAAGTTTGCTGCAAAGCCTAGAATAAATCTTCCCAGACCCTTTTGTTCTATGGATCTAAGTGTAGCATTCAAATCTCCTACACTTTCAATTACATTCCCAACCACCTCATCCAAATTTGCCACCTCGTTAATTTTGAATTGAATTTGAATTTGTATTTGAGACTCCTACCTCACCACACTAGGAAATTGAGTTTGAATTTGAGCTTCTTCCCTCATCACACCAAGTCAATCAACATTTGCAAACACCTTGGATACCCTTGGGCCCACATCTCATTAGGTGGCATCATCGAAACACTTTGAGCACACAAAGGACTCCTCACCAATGCATGGGTAATTAATGGAATTATGTTAAAACATGCACACCTAGGTAACTAATGGAATTATGTTAAAACATGTTGTCTTCTGTTATTTCTTTCTTTTATTAATATGTGATTATGATATGATGTGAATAGGTTGGAGATGCATTCATGGATGATATCTACCTGGGGTTGTGGGTCAGCCCATTGCCTGTGGTACTTTTGCACACCTATAGACTTTATTTACATTCCTTTAGGTGTTTAGATGCATGTCTAGGATTCCCTATTATCATATTGTTATCTTATCAGCATGGGTATCGAGGCCGAGTGACTTGTGACAATGGTGTTGTAGTTGTGGTCTTCCAATAACCTGTTGGTGTGGAGACACATCTGAGCATGTGTTATTCTTAGCAGGGTTGCATATGGTAGAGGTTTGGCTCATGGGAGACTATAGCCTGTTGGTGAGGGGACATGGGAGCACCTACCCTATTATATGTCGATGACCATAGGGTTACAAGTGTGTAGTCCAAATTTGTTGGTGCCACAGGATACGACATTCCCTAGTTTAAGCACGGATACTACACCAAGTTGGTTGGTGCCATAGGAAAGGTATCTTAATGTAGAATTACATGATTGAGTAGATGACTTCTTGTGTTAGGTTAGGAATTTCCTTGATAAGTGCTAGTTCTCATACAAATTGTCATGGTGAGTGAGTGTGGCCCTAATCCTTAGCCATGTTCGTTGATTGGACTATTATCCCTATACTTCGACTATGATGCCCAGTTTGGTCAAAGTCATCGGGGTTTGTGTCAAAACTTCCCGGAGGAGGTTGGTGAGGTATCTTAATGTGTGTCTACATATATAGAGGCTGTCATGGTTAGTTATTTAGGAGCATCCCCACATTGCATTGCATTCACCATGCATGAATCATTTATGTGGCTATGTGATGTTGTTTATATTGCTGAGGTTGTTGGAACTCATTCCTTTTGAAAATATTTTCTTTGGATTGTGTTACAGGTATGATGACCAAACAATAAAGGAGTTCTCGTGTGCATGTCTGGAGTGCCCCTATGGCACTTAGCCTTTTTGATAGGAGATTAGTGACCGATTGTCACACACCACGCAACCAACAACAAACTCACTAGAATACTTGTGGATGTGATCCACAACCTCACAAGGATCTGATTTACGACCAATCTGTAACCACACACAACCAATCATGTAATAAAAGAATAAAAAATTTAAAGTGTCAATTGTAGTTGAACAGTCATCCAAATTTAAGTTAAAAGTTAGCAGAAGTCAATGTGAGTATATCAAATGTAAATGAGTTTAATGTGTGATTAATGATATTGTCCAACTACCTAATAGAAAATGTAGATTAGCCCAACCAAAGCCACCACATCCCTAAGCAAAACCCCAGGAAACTTAGAAGGTTTGTACTCTGTAGGAATAGTCCAAGAATGGGCATGGGTCTCCGTGTGCCTTCATGTCCTTGACAGCTTGTATGTCATAGAGTTTTTCTAGCTCCATATACTTTTGGATAGTCGTGCCCTCATAACCTGCATAAGAATCTAAAAAGAAAGATTTCCTTGAGGAATGAGTTCCACCGAACTCAGTGAGATCAACAAAATCTTGTACCACACATTAAACACCTATGCAAATCAAGAGATGTAAGTGTAATGTAATGGTGTGATGCAAAAGTGCAAGTATGCTCCGATGAAACTAACCATGTCTATTTGGTAAACACACATTAAGATATTACACCAACCTCCTATGGGAAGTCTTCACTCAGATTGTCTCCGAACCGTTTTCGGGCCTCACCACCGAGGTATAGGAATAACAGTCCAACCCATGACCATGGTTGGGGTTTAGGGCCACACTCTCTCACCACTATCATTAGTATGGGAACTGGCGCATGTCAAGGATCTTCTTAGCCTAATGCAAAGTCAGCTGCATCTCATACTTCATGCTATCCAAAGACCTTTCCTCATTCCTAGTGCCCTTTTGGTCCTGTAACCTTCTCCACTTAGGAATATTATTCCTCACGGCTTTGAACTGTCTTTTGGATTAATACCTCTTAACCCTGTATTCATCCATATGCCTCTCATGTCCCCTCACAGCTCCAATCTGTCTTTTAGGTACCTTATAAGCCCAACCCTTAACATATGCAACCCTACCAATGTAAGATATGCTAGTAGGCTTGTGTTTCCTAACTACTCAAAACCGTCTTTTAGATACCTTATAAGTCCCCCCCTACTACTATCACAGGCCACTCAGCTTTAATGCCCATGCTGAATGGTAGTAGCATGCAAAAGGGACAACTTAGCCATGCATCTAGAGCACTCTCCCCAAGGCCATGGAAGATCCCCAAGCATCCGTGAGATTTTCTACTCGAAGACTCTTCTTCTTCAAGATTAGCGAACTCTCTTATTCCTTCTTGATATATATTCTCCATTAATTCTACCCATTGTTGAGATCATGAGGAAGGCCCTATGGTACCGTAATGGCGTACTCCTTCATTCTCAAAGTCTTAGAGTTACCATTCACTCTACTACTTTCGTGAACATCACGGTGTGATTTTGGTAAAAGCTAGCCTAGCATGAATCGCCATGATTGTTTGATTTCCAATCCATGCTAGATCTATTGCTAAGTTATTTATAAACCTTGATCTATGGTTTTCTAAGTCCTAAAGTGAATCCCCATTCACTCTAGTCTATCCGTGAAATCTGCGGAATGATACTATTATGTGATTCGTTAGATTTTTATTCCGTTGACCATGTTTGATGCCTAGATCATGTTAGATAGTCTCCCTATACTGTTTTAGAGTTTTCCTATTAATCTTATAGTGTTTGGAACTCAATCGGTGAGGTTTCGATCAAATCTAGGTTTTACTGTTCGTATTGGGAAGGCTAGGTCGATTGCCTTGGTCACCCCAAGCGACCAAAGGGTACAGTGACAGTTGGTTGCCCTGTTTTGACCCCGTTTCATCTTTGATCCTTTAGCGTCTGTTCTTAATAATTAATCCTTGTATGATGAGGGTTTCTTTGGCAACTTTGAACATATCCTTCAATTTATTTCAGAGATTTCAATTGAACATAAGGTAAGGACGTTGACTTATAATTAGCATGATTTACTTTGTATTTTGAGAGCATGATCTTATTTACTGTTTTTAAGACTTGTGCATGATAGATATGCCTTTGTAATTTCAGTATGATATTCATTATGTGATATGTGTATTTAGTATGAATGTGAATGGATTATGATATGATGTTATATATGGAATCATATTGTGATGTGATTGCTTAAGTTGTGGTTGTGGAATGGGGAATGCCCTTTTGATATTTCAGTCTCAGGACATCAGTGGAGGTGGTATGGGACACTTTCCGATGGTGCCCCTTAGCACTTTCCATGATTACTGGATGGCATACCTAGGACTTGTCTAGATGTGTTTGGCTAGGAAACCTCGTCATATCTTACCTTATCGCCATGGTTTTTGAGGCCGAGTGACCATTGGCAGCAATGGGGATTATGGGCACTCAAGACTGGTATCCGATTCGTGAGAGGACATATTCATATTGTGGGGGTCATTCATTGGTAGGGTCGCACATAATAAGCTTGGGCTCATGGACGCTCAAGACTGGTAGACAACTTGTGAGAGGACATGAGAACTTCCTGTTTATTATATGTGGATGTTCAGTAGGGTTGAGAGTCTATAGTCCGAGTTGGTTGGAGCCACAGGATACAATGACTAGGGGGAAAGATACTGGAACGGATTGCCTGGGGGCATGGAAGGGAAGTATCTGACCTTGAGATTGATATGACTCAGTAGAAGACGTGCATTGGGCTAGGTATAACCTTGACATGTGCCAATACTCATACCAATGGTGGAGTGAGACAATGGTGACCTAAACCCCATCCATGGTGATTATTTGAGATGGATGCCTTGACCCAACTACCGCAGAGAACCCAAACGGCATGCTTAGGAGCCATGAGGGAGAGTGACTGAGACTGCCTAGAGGAGTATGGTGTTCTTTCTTAATGCGTGTCCACCACTAGAGACTAGCATGTGTTAGAGTTAGATGCATACATGCACATTGTCTCATATCATCTTGCATCATGCTTTGTACTTGAATATTAATTGTAATGGTTATTTGTGATTGAACTTCTTGCTGAGTTCTTTTGAGCTCACCCTTTGGGGATAACATTTGTTAGATGACTGGAGACCCATACTGTAACTATTCAGGAGACCCACCCATACCTGACAATGTTGTTTTTTGTTTATACTTTTGACGTAGGACTTCCAAGGTTGTTTCTAACTTTTAATTAGCGTTTAAATAGGATTGTTTGGGACGTGTTAGACCATCTTTTGATTCTTTTGAAGAAGTTCAATTTTCTTGCAAGGTCAGGATATTCATATATTTATGCTTATCTTTAATTCCTAATATGATTTTACAGTTGCAAAATGAACTATATGCTACTATTTAGAAACTTTTATACTCCTGCAATATTTTGAAATTGTACGTAGAATCATGATTGCTTAATGAATTATAAGTGTTATTGTTGAGTCGAAATAAAAGTTAACTTGATCTGGGGTTTGGATTAACCATTAGCTAGGACCTTAGAAGGAACATATAGATTAGGTGACATCTCTAAGTTGTCTAGATGAATCATCAGTGAGACAATATTTATTTGTAAATGGGTATTGTCAAATTTGCATGTTATTAATAATCAGATGAATTCAAAATTATCTAAATTAAACTAACATCAATTCAGAAGAGGACTTTCTTTTTGGAGCAAGGCAAGAATATATATTATATTAATTTTAAATAAATAATTTACATTAGAGCTTTGCGTATGAAAAAAATCTTTTCCCCTGAACTTCTTCTTGAACATAACTGCGAAGAGTCTTAGGCAAGCACTATGAATCAAAATTCAACTCCTACTCGTCATGAACATAACCATGAAGGGTCTCAGGCAAGCACTACAAATTAAAATTCAACTCCTACTCCATGTCCACCAGCCCGACAAGAAAATTAGTGCAATAATTGGTCTCCGTCACTTGATGCATGGAGATACAAGCAGCGAATCTCGCTGCAAGCTTTGAGATATCCTCAAAAACGGCTAAAGCTTACCAAGGAGGACGTACTCCCCTTGATCATCCGAACTAAAGCCAAAGTCTCCGAACAAATATGAACATGAGGACGTAGACTCCCCATGATCATTTGAACTGAAGCAGGAATGTTCGAACCAAATGTGAACTTGATAGATCCCACGTCTTATGGCAAGAAGCTCGCACATTAAAATATTCAAATCCGATGAACCCCAAGTGACTGCAAAAATCACTAATCACTCATGGGCTAGTATCGACATTTAGAAAGTGGTTGATTTAAATAGGCAGTGAGGGCATGGTACCTTGTGTCGGCGAATGATCGCTGACACAAGGCAAAATTTCGAGGTGTCGCTGGGGGGTGACACGATACCCCCCAGCGACACAATATTTCCCATTTATTGGCGATATATCACCGAGAAATCGGCAATATATCGTCAATGGTAGATTTTTCGAGCGACATCTTCCATCACAATTTGAAGCTTCTGCAATCTTCTTTCTTCCAGAACCCATTGTCATACTTGAAGTAGACAATCTGTTACAAAAACTAGGTGTAGAGAAAGCTGCTTTTTTTTGAGTTTAAGTCATACCTAAAATCACAATCCAGAGATGGGTAAGAAAAAAACTACTTTTGGGCGCAGAGCATGGAATCTACAGCGGTGGATTGTTCAGAAATCCGAACTAAACTGATGATGGATCTTCATCTCCTCACAAGCCACATCAAGCAAGGCCTCCACCATAATCCTACCCCAGATCCTTCCCCAGTTTTTCACTTCAAGATGTAGCGCCCTGCTTCTATGAGATTTCGCATTACGTGTCTCAATGCTCCCTCTGTTGATTTTTATTTAGATGACAATTTCTTGTTCAATGAAAATCAATACGACAATGGTATGAGGAGTTTCCTGCTGAGTGGAAGAGAAGAAGAAAAATTTGAAGATTGTGATTCTAGAGATGATGGACAAAGGAGCTCTCCCGCAGTCTCATGGCGGGAAGAAATAGACGATGATGAAGAAGGAGAAGTAGGCGGCAGAGAGAAGTCGGGCGACATGTCGCCCGTGTCGCCCATGTCGCCAGGGTCCGACACGGCGACACGGGTCGACATGTCGGACCATGCATGAGACTGCGGGAGAGCTCCTCTTTCCATCATCTCCAGAATCACAATCTTCGAATTTTTCTTCTTCTCTTCCACTCAGCAGGAAACTCCTCCTACCATTGTCGTATTGATTTTCATTGAACAAGAAATCGTCATCTAAATAAAAATCAACAGAGGCAGCATTGAGACAGGGAATGCGAAATCTCATAGAAGCAGGGCGCTGCATCTTGAAGTGAAAAACTGGGGAAGGATCTGGGGTAGGATTATGGCGGAGGCCTTGCTTGATGTGGCTTGTGAGGAGATGAAGATCCATCATCAGTTTAGTTCTGATTCCTGAACAATCCACCGCTGTAGATTCCATGCTCTGCGCCCAAAAGTAGTTTTTTTCTTACCCATCTCTGGATTGTGATTTTAGGTATGACTTAAACTCAAAAAAAAAAGCAGCTTTCTCTACAACCTAGTTTTTGTAACAGATTGTCTACTTCAAGTATGACCATGGGTTCTGGAAGAAAGAAGATTGCAGAAGCTTCAAATTGTGGTATGGAAGATCTCCCTCGAAAAATCGACTATCCGATAAATGGGAAATATCGTGTCACTGGGGGGTCTCATGCCGGGAAGAAATAGACGATGACGAAGAAGGAGAAGTAGGCGGCAGAGAGAAGTCGGGCGACATGCTGTCTCGTCCATGTCGGACCATGAGTGAGGGTCTTCTAAATCAGCAAAAGAGCAAACAAAATGCGGTGAGCGTGGATCGAACACGCGACCTTCAGATCTTCAGTCTGACGCTCTCCCAACTGAGCTATCCCCGCAGAACTACACTAGTCAAGAATTGAAACCAGTTTTACACCATGGCAGCTACTATTCTACCATTAGAACGCTCACGCTTTGTGATTTTAGAATTGGATTTTCTATTTGGTGTACTCGCAATCATTATATTCCCTAGTACCAAAACAAAATCATATTCCCTTAGATTAATCTCATTTTTTTCATCCCACAAAGGGGGGAAAGAAGTAAAGGAAGGTAGTATATATTGAAGACTCGTCTACTAACAGGAAAGTGTATTCTGTTTGACTTTGAATTTGTCTCTCATAAACCAAAAAAATAAAATATATAAAACAAATGGAACCGAGTCTACACCCACCTACCCATCCCAAAACCAGCTCGATTTGATCAGGGATGCCTCATGAATGCCTGGAAAAAGGGGGAAAAAAGGGTTAAAAAAAGGAAAAAAAAAGTATCAGGCGAGCTTGATCATTTCGATCTTGTTTATAGAAACCACTAACTGTTCGCAGAATTGCATCCATATGGATGATCAGCAGAAATATTGAATGTTAATTGTTGTTAGGTAAGAGAAGAAAGACGTGCTGATGTTTATTGTGGAGTTGAAAATGGTAGCAAATAGAAAAAGAAACCAAGTTCTTGGAACAATTGTGATTTGATTTTTCCAAAAATTGCTGCAATAAATAAAGTATTTGAATTGAGATAAGGTCCAGCATGCAAGCTTCACTAAACAATGGAACCTCTTCACAGAGGAGAACTACTATATAAGGTTGTGATGCACCTTCCAATTTCACCTCAAAAGGTTGTAGATCAAAGCAATCTTCTTATATTTCAGGTGGGGGTTGGAGGTTGGATTGCCAAAGATGAAGGGGCAACGGGCTTCTCTAGTATATGCTCTAGCATTTTGCTTGATGGCAGCCAATGTGACCGCTGTTAATCAATATTTCGCCCGCTCAAAAGTTAATATTGGAGACTGCAAGAAGTACCCAGCTGAAAAGGATCACAGTGATCGACCACTGGAGGGGGATTCACCGCGTCCATGGGAGCACAAATCACCTCCATGTGACACATCACCAACTCCAAAACCTCCTCAGTACTATAAGTCACCACCCCCACCATCACCTTCCTCGCCTCCTCCTTACGTCTACAAATCACCACCTCCACCGTCTCCTTACCCACCTCCTCCTTATGTCTACAAGTCACCACCTCCACCATCTCCTTCCCCTCCTCCCTACATCTACAAGTCGCCGTCCCCACCATCTCCTTCCCCTCCTCCTTACATCTACAAGTCACCACCCCCACCTCCTCCTTACATCTACATGTCACCACCTCCACCATCTCCTTCCCCACCTCCTCCTTATGTCTACAAGTCACCACCTCCACCAGCACCTTCCCCACCTCCTCCTTACATCTACAAGTCCCCACCTCCTCCTTCCATATACAACTCACCACTTCCACCATCTCCTTCTTCACCTCCTCCTTTTGCAAACAAGTCGCCTCCTCCACCATCTCCTTACATCTACAAGTCACCATCTCTCTCCCCACCGCCTCCCCCTGCCAACAAGTCTCCATCTCCACCATCACCTTCCCCACCTCCTCCTTATCTCTACAAGTCCCCACCACCACCATCCGCTTCCCCTCCTCCTCCATCACCTACTCCACCTCCTCCTTCATGGTACAAATTTTTGGGCTTCATGGTATCACAGAGGGGAATTGAGGCTAATCCTGCCAAAATACAAGCTCTGATTGATATGGAGGCTCCCAAAACCGTTCGGGATGTACAATGTTTGACAGGGAGAGTTGCTGTTTTAAATTGATTTATCTCCAAGTCTGGAGAAAAATGTTTGCCTTTCTTCAAGGCACTTAAAGACCTGAAGGGCAGTAAGGAAGCAAAGTGGACTGAAGAGTGCCAGAAAGCTTTCGAGGAATTAAAAGAAGCACTTGGACAACCACCGATCCTGTCCAGACCAGAGAAGGGGGAAATATTACAGCTATATCTAGCGACGTCCCTTTCGGCGGTCAGTGCAGTACTTGTTCGGGAAAAGGATAAAAAACAGTGGCTGATTTACTATGTAAGCCACGTGTTGCTAGATGCGGAGACGAGATATTCGCAGATTGAGAAGCAGGCTCTGGCTCTCATGATGGCCGCTAGGAAGCTAAGGCCATATTTTCAGGCTCATCCAATTGAGGTATTTACAACTTTTCCTCTTAGTAAAGTTCTTAACAAACCTGATTTGTCTGGAAGGATGGTGTCCTGGTCGGTTGAGCTCAGCGAGTTCCAAGTGAGCTTTAAGCCCAGAACTGCAATCAAGGCTCAGGCATTAGCCGACTTTGTAGTAGAAACTACTGCACCAGTGGACCCTGGTCGAGAGGATCCCATTATACCAACCACTTGGGAGGTATATGTGGATAGTTCGAGTAATAAAGATGGAGCAGAAGCTGGAATTCTATTGAAAAGTCCAGCAGGATTTAGTATTCGATATGCTTTGAGATTCGCATTTGATGCAAGTAATAACGAAGCAGAATATGAGGCTTCGATAGCGGGGACTTCGGGTTGTCAAAAGCATTATCTATTGCAGATGTTACTATTTATAGTGACTCTCAGCTTATAGTCAACCAAGTCCAGGGGGAATATGGCATTAAAGAACCGCGCTTGCAGAAATATCGAGAGATAGTGGAGGCATTTCAAAACCAATTTCGGAATTTGAAGATATCTAAGATTTCGAGGAATGAAAATTTAGTGGCAGATGAGCTATCTCGACTAGCCAATGCCAAGGAAAAGAATCTAGACCCTTCGGTCTACATTGAAGAGATAACTTTTCCAAGTTATCATGAGAAATAAATTTCTTATATTGAAGCAGAACGTTGCTGGATGGATCCAATAATCGAGTATCTAAGGGATGACAAATTACCTGAGGATCCAGTAGAGGCAAGGTTGATCAATATTCGATCAGCTAGATTTGTCATTCAGCCCTTATGAGATGTATAGGCCCCGAAGGAGCAAAATCAGCTTTGGCTGAGGTTCATGAAGGAATTTGTGGAGCTCACATGGGTGGCCGAGCCCTGGCCCACAAAATTCTAAGACTTGGGTTATATTGGCCTAAGGTCCAAGAGGCTGCTATGGAGTACGTTCGTCGATGTGGTAACTGTCAAATTCATGCTACAGTATTGAAGCGCCCGGCGGAAACTATGACTTCAATTCTAAATCACATTCCCTTTGCAATGTGGGGAATTGATATCATGGGCAAATTCACCAAGGCATCAAAGCGGACGGGAATATCCGATAGTAGCAATTGATTACTTCACAAAATGGGTAGAAGCCATTACACCGGGCGGCAATTATTGAGAAAAAAGTGGAGAAATTTGTGCTTGAATCAATCATATATCGCTTTGGGATTCCAAAGATTATCACACCGATCATGGTACTCGGTTCGACTGTCCACCATTTGAGCAATTCTGTGGAACATATATGATCGAGCATCGTATGTCCTCGGTGGCATACCCCCAAAGCAATGGACAGGTAGAGGTTACTAACCGAACGCTACTGGAAGGAATAAAGAGAAGACTCGAAGTCGACAAAGCTTCTTGGGTCGAAGAAGTTCATAATGTACTTGTGGGCTTATAGAACTACGGTTCGAACACCCACAGGAGAAACTCCATTCAGGTTGGCATATGGATCTGAAGCATTGGCACCAGTGGAGATAATGGCGGGGACGTTACGGGATCGTGAATTTGAGGAAAAAGCAAATGAACAAGGACTGCTTGATAGTCTTGATTTGTTGGACGAAGTTCAGGCAAAGGCAATAGCACGAACTCAACATTATCAAAGAAGGATAGCGTCTCATTATAATACTCGAGTGAAGAATCGTCGGTACTTAGCCGGAGATTTGGTGTTGAGAAACACCCTAGCTTCCGACCCGCGTCACCAAAGAAAATTGGACCCTTCCTGGGAAGGACCTTATATGGTTGTGAAACCGGTCGGTTCAGGAGCTTACAGCTGAAGAACATCAATACCCGAGAAAGAGTTGGATCGTTCGTGGAATGCTAGGCATCTCAAAAAGTTTTATCCTTGAGGATGATTTCAATTTTGTTCGCGATGTAATCATTTTCAACTCAATCAATGCAATTTTTGGCTTTCAACAAACTACCTTTTGATTGGGGGGCATCATACACCACATTCAAGAACAAGATCCAACTATAAGGCATCGGATGAAAATTCGTGTGGGTCCTTCAACACTTATGGAAATTTTTCGAACTTTCTTAAGTCGAGGCATCGGATGAAAATCCGAGTGAGTTCCTTTTGCAAGGCGTCGGTTTGAAACCCGAGTAAGTTCCTTCGAGACTTATTGAATTTTTGAATTATCCTTAAGTAAAGGCATCGGTTTAAAACCCGAGTGAGTTCCTTCTCAGACTTATTGTATTTCTCCGGAAATCCTTAAGTAAAGGCATTGTTTTAAACAACTAAGACCTAATGCAACGGCGATTCAAGTGGCTAGCAAAGTTCAAGATAAAGTAATTTCTTATTTCTTCAAAAGATCCAAAGAGGCCAGTATCAAAACAATTACAAGAGCTGGATACAATCTTCGATCAAAAAAGAAAGTCATCATAGGTGACTGTTAAGAAGTTATACAAGATCGACGCGACTTTTCTAGAACAAGCATATGAGTCAACCATTGGTGGGGATTCAAGGAAAAGAAGAGAAGAAATGAGGATTACAAAAATATTTCGGTATGCATAAAATCCTCCGCAATTTCGTACTCTTTGTCCAGCTTGTCCAGGAGAAGTATGGTCCTCGACCAAACTCGCATTCAGTACAAGCTCGTCATAATTGACTTCTTCCAGGGGAGAATATACAAGAGAATCTTCCAGATATTGCATAATATCTGGATCGGAAGGTGGAGGATCAATCTTATCCTTGGTCCAGTCGGGAGGAGGAATACCCTGGTCGGTAAATACTTCAGGATGGCAAACAAGACCCGTAGGGAGTCGTATCAAAATGAGGATCCTTCCTTGATATTGATTCCCATACTTCGTTCTCACCATCCCGGTACCCCTGCAAGTTATAAGCATTCAGCATATCAACAAAAGGCTTACTGTGTAAATACTTGAAGACGCAGGCTCTGCGAACATCAGTTGGGTTGATTCGGGCAAAGGAACGACAGCTTGCCTTTCAGGTAACGTTTCAGATCCTTTGGCTCCCGACTTTCCAACTGTTCTCTCCGATCACGCGATCTTCTCCCCGGCATCATCCAAGTCCGACCGAAGACGACCAATCATCGAATTTTTTTTCTCCCGCCACCTCCCAAGCTAGATTCCGAAGCCGAGCAATCTCAACATCTTTAGCTTCGAGAGATTTCCCGAAGCCTAGAAACTTCATTGCTCAATCTACCGAGCCTAGAAACTGCTTCCACTTGGTGGTGGAAGTTACAAAGAAGACTCCCGCAAACAACTTCCGAGTTAGCAAGGAGCAGAAAAGTAATTTTTCAGAATCGGGAGGATAATGAGGAAAGACTTACATCACCAATGACTTCGTAAAGACTTCATCCGGAAGTTTGGAAAGAACTGCGCTCTCGTAAGTCATTCGAGCAGCAGTACACCATTCCAACGCTCTGTCAAACTCGTTTGACACTAATTCAGGCGAAGGATGAGAAGGATGAGCTACACCAAGGGAAGGATGAGCTGCATCACTTGTCACCCGATAGCGCTTCCTAGTGGCAAAATCCTCCAACTCGGAAGGAGAGGAGGAGGATGCCAAACAAGCACTAGAGTTAGAAATAGGAGCAGCACCTGCTGGGACCGCACCTTCATCAGACGCCAACATAGTTGCCTCGGATGCCCGAAGAGTCTCCTTCGGGGTTGCACCAACAGGCTCACCAGCAGGAGCGCCGGCAGCACCATCGGCAACGGAGTGATCAAGATCTTCTTGGGAAAGACGAGCGATCACTTTGGGCAAAGGAAGCGCAGGGACGGCATCAACAGAAACTGCGGGAATCTAACTTGAAGATTCACCGGCAGCAGTCGCCTTACGTTTGGAGGATTCACTAGCTGAAACCACCACACTGGCCCCAACCACCACCGACGGAACGATTTTCTTGCAAGATTTTGCTCTGATAAAGTTCGGGTTGATCTTGGGAGCCACTATGCCAAAAAAAAAAAAAAAAAGCCGTATCAGTACAGAAACACACGACAACAAGGGCGAAACCCTAGTTTTCTATAACTTCAGACAAAACAACAAACTAAACCCCAAGTATGACTACTGTGCAGTTTACTCAGGGGGGAAGTGGGGAAAGAGATGAGTAATCAAAAAACTCACTTGTTCAGAAGTTGATAGAGCTGTTGTTGGAGTACGAGGAATACGGAAGCAGGCCGAAGGACGAAAGGTCGCTTTAACACTTTAGCAAATCTAACTTGCAGAAGTCAGGATAGATGGAGAGTACCCACGAAGGCTTTAAATAGCCTCAGGTATTAAGACGACGGTTGAAGGCTAAGGACAACCGACGACCTAGATCGAAATGACGCTTCAAAATCCGCAGAAAGCAAGATCAACGGTCCGAGGGATGCCACATGGAAACATGTGGAAGCGAGCACCTGATGCAGAGATACCTCCAATCGTCGCACCGCCATTAAAATAATGGATGTATTTCCGATTCATTGGAAACAGTGAATGGTATACAAAGGCAGGAAAACGTTTGAACTTCGCAGAAGGGAAACGTGTGGACTGTGCAATAAATGAAGTAGTGAGGAAGATTAATGCATCTTCTCGAAACGCATCTTCACAATATTTCTACAAGATTATTATTCGGCGAGGAATGAAAAGTTAAGTGATAAGTTTTATCATTAATAGATAAGTTTTATCATTAATACTTTGATATTCAAGGCAAGATTTCGGCAGGAGACGGGGAAATATAAAGGCCAACATGAGAAAGAAATGTCTATTCATTAAATAGAAGGTAAATCTGTACAAAAAGATAACTCCCTAAGCCTTTTCTCCATTGTTGCCCGAGGGACCCTGGTCGGGAGGACTTTCTCAGGAACATGAGAAGAGCCTTCCTCAAGAATGGCATCGGCTGAGTCCTCTACAGCAGCAACTTGAGACTCGGCTTGTGATTTCACCTCTGGAAGTGCCGGCTCGTCAGTCAGGTATGCCTCATATTGAGGGTCAGCTGGAAAAGGATCATCTTCTTCCTGAGCCCAGTCCGGGAGATCCATACCAACTTTCCCGAAGACCTCTTTGTGGCACACCTCACGAAAAGGAGCAGTGTCGAAGGCAGGGATCGATCCAAGGATTCGCTCCCAAACGTCGTTCTGCCCCATGCGATAAGCTTGAAGGTTGTAGAGACCTAGCAGCTCGGAGAAAGGTATGCTGTTCAGGTATTTCCGAATGCACTCCTTTCGAAGCTCTGGCTTTATATGCTCGGGATTGATAGGGATCGCTAACTTCAGATGCTCTTCGAGCTCCCTACATTTGATTTCAAGGCTGTCACCAAACAACGTGGCAGCTGCTTTTTGCTTCCTGGCCTCGCGCTCGGCAGCAGCGGCACGAATCTTCGACGCTTCGAGGGCCTCCTTGAGGGAGATCACTTCTTCCTCATGCTTTTTCTCGCAGCTCCACGGCAGCTGCAGTCAGCTGGTCTATTTCAGAATTGGCTTTCGCCAAATTCTCTTCACAGGTTTGCAGCAAGGAGCTAGTAAGACCAACCCGGCTCAATGCTTCCATGTGCTGATAAAAGCTCAACACAGCATTCCTGGGAAGGCGGAAAATATCAGAAGAAGTCATAAGGAATTATGAGAAAATAACTAAGCAAGAAGACCGGTACCTTGTAGATTGACTAACAAGGGAGGTGTCATCCAGGGCTTCAAACTCCTGGCGATCGAAGGAGCAAGACCGAGGGAGCTCCATTCGCAGCTTTCTCGGGATCCCGAGTAACCCCGTCGGTCATCTTCGGGGTCCACCGGGGGTGAAGACCTCCTCACCATCCGTTGAAGCTTTGGATTTTTTGTTGGAGGGAGCATCAATTGTGTCATGCCTCCTCTTGGTCCGGGCGGAGGAAGAGACATTAGACCTCTCCACCATCGGTTTCTTCCCTTTACCTGAAGCATCAGCTACAGCCCGATATTCCCGATACCCCTATAAGAGGGGTCGGGAGAGGGAAGAGAAGCCTCTTGATCTACGGTCAAGACCCCGGGCGATCGTTGCTCGGCTGTCACAACGGCCCTAGCGGCCTTCACCCGCAGGCTTTCGGGGGTTCATTCGGGGAGGCACTTGCAAAGAAGAAGGACAAGAGTCAAAATTCAAAACATATCACTTCAGTCAAATCAAAGGATGATGGTTAGAAGCTCACAATGAGCCAAGCCCCAGTACTAAAGGATGGAGTTATACTCCACTTCAAATCCATGTATCTCTTGATACCACGGAATGGATTTGATCTTCCTGATGGCCGCCTCGTCTTCTCGGGATAAGGGAAGGCCTCGGTTACTCTCGGAAGAAGAAGTAAACCTCCTCCAGGTGGTTGGAAAGTTAAGATCTGATGGAGGCGTTCGACAGAAAAAGTATCGTTCGCGCCATCTTTTGTGGTTAGAAGGGCAAGTTCCTTTGACAAGGATGCTGCCCCTCCAATCAAGTTCAGCCTTATTGCGTTTGGATTGAAAAAACCCATCCGGGAGGATGGGAGTTAGAAAGAACATGAAAATGTACAAAGAGAGAAAGAGATGGCGTAATGCCAAGCTCAAAACACAAACCCAAGAAGCCGACGATGAGACGCCAGCTATTGGGGAGGAGCATTCCTGGACAAATGTTCCAGTGATTCAGAACTGCGGAGAACAAAGGATTAAAAAAGGGAAAGCGAACCCCGCTTTCCAGTGCATCTATATACAGAGAAAATTCACCCGAAAGGGATGAATCAACCCTCTCATCGTGGTGGGGAGCCCTATCCCGATATGAGGAAGGAAGATCAAAATCTTGGACAGCTGAAAGAAGGGTTTCCTCATTGTAAATGGAGGGAACAGAGCCAGGTCCACCATTGGACCCGGAGGTTTGAGGCTGCCTAGAAGACTCGACAATCTTGGAAGATCCAAACTCGAGAAGGACAGGAGAAGTTTCAGTTTTTCTTTCAAAACCTTTTTGAGAAACTTCAGCGAACTCGCGCCAGAGGACAGTTAGGGTTTTGTTATCACTATCCGACTGTTCGGGAGCAGGAGAAGCAAAAGCATCATTGCTATTACCAACACTGGGTACTAAAGAAGCCCTATCGTCCGCCATTACTCGTTTCAGTAAACTACAAAAAGAAAAAGACCAGTAAACTTACTGATTCAGTGAGACGGAAGCTTGAGAGCAGGAAGGCGCGAAGCGGAACAACAAAGGTTCAAATTCCTGACAGGAAGAATGAAACCTACGAAGACAACGAACCACTTTTAAAACTCCCGCACGAGTGTTCGGGAATCTGAACGATCGAGATTGATTCAAAATCAGCGATCAAGATTGAAAGACGTTTTGAAAGTTTGAACTCACGAATCCGAAATAGGCGTTCGGAAACCGTCGCTTGGATGACGTGAGCCACGACAGATCAACTGCAAGGAGATATGTGGCCTTACACTCACAACGCTCGAGGAAAAGTGACCACCGCATTAAATGTGATATGACATTTAATGAAGCACGCAGAGATTATCACCTGACGACGAACCCAGTTAAAAACCAAGCCCTCGGGATCGACCGAACGCTTGGTCTGGGGGGCTCGTGATATGGAGAGTTTATGATCAGACCGGGTTCATACCTGGTCCGACCCTCGACCCCGGTCGAGACGGAAAGAACCGACTCGCTCCCGAGCGAACCGGATCTAGAAGATGGCTTGCTGAAGAAGAAAGCTTATTCGGCCGCAAGCGTGCCCTAATCCTACTTATGGATTACGGTAATCACCCTAATGATGGCAGACTCGAATTGACGGCTGTGGATAATCATTATCGAATGGATAAACATCAGATAACCTAAAGGTTATCTCAGGAGTCCTCTACTAGCCCAAACAAGTAGAAGTCTATTGCTCAACGGATCTCACTGATAAGATCCAACGACTACCCGAAGAAGGCTCAAGTGCATCCAACGAAGGAGATTCGAAGGTACACTCTATATAAACCTCACTACCATACAAGGTGAGGGGATCGAAAAGAATACTATCTGAGACTCAGGTTCAGATACATACTGATAGACCTAAACTATCAGCGATCTGCTATCTAGATCACCTTTCCCAGTTCTTCATTCCTTAGCTCTGCGCTTCTAGCAGAGCCGTTAGTGATTAAGTTCATCAACTGACTTAGCCTTCGGAGGTGGACTCTCGACCCCAGCGGTTGGGCCACATCTGACGCTTTCGTTTTGCAGGACATCACGTGGAGATCCAAGGGCTGAGCAGATTTTGGACGCATCAGATAGAAACCCTGAGTTTTATTCAAATTCAGTCGTGCTTCATATCTCATGTAAACTCTATAAAAGGAGATCATATTCCATCAAAGGAGAACATGTTCTAGAGCTTAGTAGGAGCATTCTTTCTTCTCTCTTTAGTTTATTAAGGTTTTCTCTAGTTTTCTTTGCTTGCATTAGTGAGATTTAAATTTCTAGATTCAATGTTTAGGTTTAATCTTTTTATGTAATGCAATTCAAGTTCAAGTTTCAATTTTTTTAGATTCTTTTTTCTCTGGGTCTAGCAATTGCAGATTTAGATCATTCTAGATCTAGATCTGGTTGTTAGGGTTGGTTGAGATTCGAATCGTTTGTTCAATTCGCAAGTAAGTAACCTTCTTTATTAATCTTCTCTCCTCCCTCCATTCCCGCTTCTATCTACCCCTCCATATTCTTAATTTAGGATTTACTTTCAGCATTATTTATTGTTCTCCCTTCCCTTGGATCCTTGATCAGGGATGCCTACATTTGTGCCTCTCTTTGGTTAAGGCTTCCTTTTCTTTTTATTGCTTTGTTATTTACTTTCTGTTATTTACTTTCTGCCTATTCATTCATCATCACGGACCACATAACAGGAGCAAGCCTACAGTCGTGCCTCTGCTTCTGGTGACGGGTGGTGTTGCATCTGCATTTTAGCTATGAACTAAATTTTACTGACTGCTTTAACATACTAACTGGTTTACTTTTTTTTCTTTTTTATTTTTATTGTTCGCATTTTTTTTCCTGTCTTTTATTTATGCATTAATTGTGTTTAATTTATTTTTCGTTTCAATTCGATTGCATTAGACGTATAGATTAGGATCGTTTAGTTTAGTTAATTAATTAACAAAAGTTGAATCATTCCACTCTCGCATTACTATTAAGAAGTTGAATTATAAGTGGCATATCTCCTTGAGATCGACCCGTTAGCTACACGATACCGTGCGCTTGCGGTTACTTTTAAAATTCACAAACAGGTTGCATAAGGTTAGATCACATCAAGCTTTTTAAAACCCTAACCCTGACCTTGAAAAGGGGTAGGCTAGGCTGGCCGGGTTGGACATGGCCATATTAGACACGTATGCTTGACTCTGACTCTAACCACAAACAATAAGGCAATGCATGATTTTGTATTCTTGCTACCGAGAATTTACACCCCTACCATATATGCGCTCTAATCAGGATTGGCCTCCCCCACCCCCAAATCCCAACTACACTGTTGTTTTAGGAACCTTAGAAATGGAAGAATGGTAGACGCATCCCATTCTAATTCTCCCATCATCACACTAGATCACTAAGTTTCAACTTCCAATGATTCCAACCTTGCTGCCAACCAAGTTATCTGCTACCACATTTGTTTCCTTGTGATAATGAGAAATCTTTCATTTTATGTTGTCCAAGATTACAAGAAGCCCTCTCCCTCACTCCAATACCCACAAAGGTATATTTCATTGTTGAATAAGCACCAATACAACCAATGAATCACTTTCCACCCAAAGCTACCATATCCCCAAAGACCATGTCCATTCCAACCCAAGTATAAACACCTTTATGTGTGCCTCAAAGTTTGTTTGCACCTCCAAACAAACTTGGTATGTTTTAACTACTCTTGCATGCTCATTCCAAACCACCCCAGAAGCCCCTGCTCTTCCTTGATGTCACATCCCCCTAGCCGGTACCCTAACTGCAATACCCGGAGGTGTGATCCACAACCCCGAAGATCAATTCTCAACAATCATCCTCTCACATAGCACAATAGTATAGTCAAAAGCAAAGATAAATCACTGTATAAATGTAATTAAAGAAACAATCAAGGATGGATCTTAGAAGGATCTCAAATCAATAATTAAAGTGCAGAAAAATGATACCAATTTAGAATCATAGTATAGAGTATAGTGGAAATAAACTCTAAAATCAAATATGAAAAGGTAGATCAAAATCTAAAGTATTACATCTGAATAAATCAAAGAAGTTTGAACTAATCTAAGTCTTCTATCAGTTCTTCCTCTTCTTCTTCGACCTTCGCTTTTTCCCCTTGGGCTTGTGTACTTGAATTTGAGGATCTACATCCAGCTCACGTTCCCAATGGCGAACAAGATGATGTCTATCATCATTAATGGGTGTTGTCACAGTAGTCCAGACTGGTACTTGGGTTGTACCATGGCCCACTATCTTCTCCCACTATTTCTATAGCTGCAACATATAGGGAAGAATCCTCACCACATTAGCTCAGGATCTTTTCCTCACCTGCATAGTCATCTAACAAATGTTGTCCCCGAGGGTGAGCTCAAAAGAACTCAACAAGTAGTTCAAATACAGACAGCCATTACAATCAATATTCAAGAACAAAGCATGATGCAATATGATATGAGAAAATGTGCATCTATGCATCTAACTCTAACATATGCTAGTCTCTAGTGGCGGATATGCATTAAGATAGAACACCATACTCCTCTGGGCAGTCTCAGTCACTCTCCCTCACGGCTCTTAAGCACGTCTTTTGGGTTCTCCGCAGTAGTTGGGTCAGGGCATCCATCTTAGACAATCACCATGGCTGGGGTTTAGGTCACCACTCTCTCACTCCACCATTGGTATGAGTATTGGTGTGTGTCAGTGTTACCTAGCCCAATGCATTCATTTACTGAGTCATATCAGTCTCGGGGTCGAATACTTCCTTTCCTTGCCTTTGGCAATCCGTTCCAATACCTTTCCACCTAGAGTCATCGTATTTTATGGTTCCAACCAACTCGAACTATTGGACTCTTAACTCTATTGGTCATCTACATATAATAAACAGGAAGCTCTCATGTCCTCTCACAGGTTGTCTACCAGTCTTGAGTGCCCATGAGCCCTTGCTTATTATGTGCGACCCTACCAATGAATGGCCTCCACATTGTGATTGTGTCCTCTCACAGATTAGATACGGGTCTTGAGTGCCCACAATCCCCATTGCTGCCATGGGTCACTCAACCTCAATACCCACGCTGATGGGGTGAGATATGACGAGGTTTCTAACCAAACACTTCTAAACAAGTCCTAGGTATGTCATCCAATAATTATGGAAAGCGCCAAAGGGCACCATAAAAAAACGATGAGAGCTATAAAGGTTAAAGGGCCTCCTAATTTTCAAGTCACAAATTGTAGCTCTAAGTTAAGTTTCTAACATTATGGGTGATCATTGGAGGTAGAGTTGTAGAAAGATGAAGAGGTCAGAGAAGGCAAGGCAATGGCCTTGCCTAGTATATGCTCTAGTATTTTGCTTGATGGCAGCCATTGTGGTTGCAGATAAGCATTCCTTCACTCACTCAGAAGGTCATGGAGATAACATGAAGCACCCAACTTACAAGGATCACAGTGATCGACCACTGGAGGAGGATCCATCGCGTAATTGGGAACGCAAGTCACCTCCATGTGACACATCACGGCATCCAACACCTCATTACTGCAAATCACAACCTCCACCATCACATTATCCATCTCCTTATATATACAAGTCCCCACCCCCACCATCACCTTCTTCACCTCCTCATGTTTACAAGTCATCACCCCCACCATCACCTTCTCCACCTCCCCCTTATGCCTATAAGTCACCACCCCCACCATCACCTTCTTCACCTCCTCATGTTTACAAGTCATCACCCCCACCATCACCTTCTCCACCTCCCCCTTATGCCTATAAGTCACCACCCCCACCATCACCTTCTTCACCTCCTCATGTCTACAAGTCACCACCCTTACCATTACCTTCTCCACCTCCCCCTTATGCCTATAAGTCACCACCCCCACCATCACCTTCCCCACACCCTTCTTACGTCTACAAATGCCCACCCCCACCATCACCTTCTCCACCTCCTCCTTACCTCTACAAGTCCCCTCCTCCACCGTCACCTTCTCCTCCTCCTCCTTACCTCTATAAGTCCCCTCCTCCACCATCACCTTCTCCACCTCCTCCTTACCTCTACAAGTCCCCTCCTCCACCGTCACCTTCTCCTCCTGTTCCTTACCTCTATAAGTCTCCTCCTCCACCGTTACCTTTGCCACCTCCTCCTTACCTCTACAAGTCACCACCCCCTCCATCTTCTTCTCCTCCTACTTATTACTACAGTTCTCCACCTCCACCATGATTACCATCTCACTTTCCTCCGTAGAATTACAAATACCAATGTCCACCTTTTTATCGCATTCACCATCATGTTACTAGTCTTTTTTTTACACTGATCCCTTCAATGGTCATCATATTACTATAAGCTACTTTCATCACCTCTTCTACGTCCTCTGTGTTAATGCTAATCTTCATTGCACCATCCTGTTCATTACCTCACATAAGTCTCTACTATTGCCTTGGAAAGGTTCATGTTCGTTCTCCAACAAGTAGCTTTCTCTTTGGTAAATTCTATCCATTCATGGAAATGTAGGTCACTAAGTCATTTTTACAATTTCATGAGCATGCAAGAGTGGATTCAAAAAGAAAAGGTTGTATATGGCAATTAGTTATCACTTTGTAATAGATTTTTCATCTCTATCTCTTTACTGTATGACCACATGATACTTGTGAGCAAATTATGTAATTGTCAATCAATTTAATGACTTTTTGTGAAAATCATCCTTGTAAGAATTGAAAATCTTCTTGTCCCCTTGTGAGGGTGATCAATGCGTTGTAACAATGATTTTATCTATTTCTACCATGTATAGAAGATTGAAGTGGTAAAGCCAACCATAAGATACCTAGGCAGAAGTTTTGTATATTCGCCAGACATCAAATTTCATCCTTTAATTCAATCATTTTCTCTTCTCCTGGGCTGAAACTTGACATGTCAATTTACTACAATGTCATTCTCAAATTTTCAACCTATCTTTTAAATTGCCACACGATGAAAAACATAAATTTTAAAAAGAAGATGCCAAAAATGGCATGATAACAAGTAAAATTCTAACTGTCAGGGTTTACAGTGAAGTTGAAGGAAGCCCTTACCTCTTCGCTGCCCAATCTGGCTGGTTCGAGATTTGGGTCCGGTACATTGTATTATTCCTCATTGGTCCTGCAGAAGAGGTGTTTTTTTTTTTTGATAGACTGCACAAGAGGTGTTTACTACACGAGAACACTGGCCTTGTAAGACTATAATCACTACCAAGGAATGCCCCTTATCATGACTCCAGCACCCCTCCCCCACCACCACCACCACCCCCCCAAAAAAAAAAAACCATTAAAAAGGTTGATGCCTGAGTGATTGACATATATTTTAAAATTTACAAAAAGTAGTAATCCGGATAACTATTAATATATAATACCAATGTGATCAACAACTCAACATGTTTGGAATTGCTGTCGTCAAATCAACAGAGCGTTAATTATTTTTCTACCATAAAAAGTGAATTGATTAATTGCATTTTTATGGGTAGTTGTTGCCTTCAGTTTAATCTGAGACTCCTTCATTGTTAAGGACGTAATATGGTCTGGGTGGCTCTTATACCTAGACTCAAACTTAAGCATACCGCATTGATCTGCTGGGAACAAAAATCCTGCCCAGAGCGAAGCGTATGTATCCAGCCTCAAAAGTTCCAATAGCCAGTGTCTTTCCTTTATAACTACATATTTTACAAAAAATAAATAAAGTAGAAAACAAATATTCCGCAAACAAAATAGTTACATATTCACAAACAATATTTCTTGATCTACTTAGAAATGAAGAACACCCCAGCTTGTTTCCTGACTCCCATTGTTATGTTGTAGGACCTATACCTAGAAGTCAAGCATGCACATGTTATGGTCCATCATGGATGGACAGCAATGTAACGGAATCCAAAACCCGGAGAATGATTTTGGGGACCTTATGAGATGTGGCTGTAGTTGAATTAGAGAGGAGAAAAGGTCCCTTCACAATGGGCTTGGGAAGATGAATTGCATACTTCTATAGGATGCACATCATTTAGACCAAGGATCAGGTACCATGACTTGTTTGAACATTCTGTCAACTACATTAAAGCGAAGTTCATGGCCGAATTAGGAAAGGTTAAAGTTAGGTTTGGAAATTGGGTTGTTCTTATGAAATAAAGTCCTCTAAGTTTAGAAAACAAAGAAAAAAAATCAGGTCAGTTGGGTTAGTATTGACCGAGTTATGTCACAAACAGTGTACAAGAGTAAAATCCTACTACTATAAAAAAAGAAAGAGGTGATCGATTAGGTCACCAACTGACCAATTGATGCTCAATTGGAGTCATAGTACATGAAAGGGAAACCCAAAGACCCTAAATACCACCTGATAACCCTCTTAAACCCTACCTAAACATCCAATTCGAAAAGTAGACTTTGAGGAAGAGAAAAGAAGAGGAAGAGGAGACTAGTGACCAAGGAGGGCTGCCATCCTGTTGAGAAGACACCTAGAGCTGTTCGAATTCAGGTGAACCTTTCTGTCCTCTTCAATCTCTTATCAATTCCATTGAGTTTAATGGACTCTAGCCTAGACTTAGGGTGGAACCAAAGGATTTTAAAAGTGGGGATTGTGTATGCATTCCCCTCATTGTAAAGAAGACAATAAGACCCAATTACTGCAATTATGGTAGGTTTTAGGGAAATTCCATATTAGAATGTAAATTGCTAATGATCAAGTCATGTATACCTATAGAATTCTATGCAATTAGGATGGTATTTAAGCCTGGAAGTTACAAACAAAAGTAGTTAGATTAGAGGGAACCTCGTTGTAAGTTTGAGATCAAGAACTCTATGACTTGGAATCCAACTTGGAAGGGAGAAAAGTGGTAGTCAATCAGGGCCGGTCGATCGCCAATTGATTGGCTCTTCTCTAGGCTGATCGACCAGCCTTGCTGTTAGGAAAGAATGAAGTACAGAACTATAAGAATGGCCTCCCCACATGTACTAACACCTGTAAATGATGTCTAGGGACAGGAAGACTAGTTTTGGAAGGTCACGCAACAGGTCTTACACCAAACCAAGCAAATTCTCTCCGAAACCAATGTAAGGAGATTTTGTGCTAGATTTTAGGTTTGGTGCTTCTCTTGTCCTATTATGCTTTCTATTGTATGAATTAGCATCGTGAATGTACCACCGCCATGTGCATGCCTGCATTAAGATTATGAGGATGGATATTGAATCCTGGGGATAATCATTGTTTGAGCATGTTGTTACTTCCGATGTTCTAAATACAGCAGTTCGTATTTTATTCCAGTATTGGAACATGAATATTGTTACAGAGAGGTGTATGAAAATATTGTGTAAGATCTGATGAGCATAGGAATACAAAAGATTGCATGGGCAGCATTATGAATATGGGCATAAACATAAGCATCTTTTCATTTTCAGCATGTTGCATGCATTTTAGAATTATATAGGGTGCGTGCATAGTTAGGTAAATCCTTGACATGTGACAGCCCTACCAATACAGCCCTACCAATAGGGGCTATGTTGTTGGGCAACCCATGGTGTGGGTATTATTTTATGTTTGCTATGAGTGATGTGAGTGATGTAAAGTGCAAAGTGAATTGGTGTGAGGTGATGAGGCAGGGAGATGTCAAGTGATGAGTGCCATGTTAATTGTGGATTTCCCAAAGTGAAGCCAAATCAGAGGGGCCACAAGGTAATACCAAGATACCAATCATTAGTTTGCCAAGAGGATTTCCAAAGTGAAGGTCAGACCTATGAGGGATTCTAAAATAGCTCTATTAGGATTGTTGGGGGTGATGGCCCAAAGCGAAGGCCAAATTCGTGTGGGCTGATGTCCTATAGTCGGAGTAGCATGATGAGTAATAACCATTGCATGACTAGGTATATTCCCATGTCACCGCCCTACCTAGCCAAGGTAATAGAGTTGGGTAACCCATGGTGGTTGAGTGGTGAGTGTTAGAGAGAGAATACTTGCCTTGTTGATTGTCAGTTTCTAATTTAAAGGCCAAATCTGTGAGGGCCACAATCAACAACGATGCACCATTCATTGAATCGTAGCATTGCATGCACTAAAAACAAAAGCTCTGTCACACCCCACTTAGCCAGTATCAGACTTACCCGAATACACATGGATGTGATCCACAGTCACAAGGATCATGTCTACATTCAATCCACAACCAATTCACACAATAACATAATCCAAGAACAAGAATAATTGTAGATGTTAGTGGAAGTCTATGAAGTATACTGTATCAAAAGTGATCGAATAAAGTGATAAATATCACAATCAAAAGTCTTAACATCCCTAAAAATAACCAAACGGTGATCAAAAGGGTTGAGTGCTGCATGAACACTCCATGTATGGACATGCGTCAACATGAGCCTCGATATCTTCCACAACTGGTAGGTTGTGCAAGTCTTATGGTACCAAATCCTGAAATGTCCAGTCCTCATATCCTGCAATATAATCTAAAAAAAGAAGGTTTTCACAAGTGATGAGTTCCAATGAACTCAGTGAGATCAACAATATCATATATCCATACATTTAACACATGTATGAAGTAAGAAGTAACTATGGATTCAATGCAAGGATGCTCCTATGAATCTAACTATGCCAATTTCTATTTAGGTAAACACGCATTAAGATACAACATCACTCTCCTTTGGGAAGGCTTAGACAAACCTTAACGAGACCAATTGAACTAGGCTTCACAACCATGGTATGGGAATAATAGTCCAGTCAACGACCATGACTGGGGATTCGGGTCACACTCTCTCACCACGATCATTAGTATACTAATTGGCACGTGTCAAGGAACTTCTTAGCTCAATGCAACATGTCATCTACTCAATCATGTCATAATAGGTTCGGATACCTTTCCTATAGCACCAACCAACTTAGTTAGGTATCTTCGCCTATCTAGGGAATGTCAATATCCTCACAGAATGTCTATTGCTTGTCAGAAAGCACCCATAACCTTATGGTCATCCATATATGATAAGGCGGATGTTCACATGCTCCTCACGAAATGTCTACAGGCTGTTGGGCACCCATGGGCCCAACTTTTGTTATATGCAACCCTACCATGAAAGACATGTGGTCTATTTGTATCTCCTCATGAGATGGTTATCGATCTGTTGGGCGCCCGCAACCCAGCACTGCTGTCATAGGTCACTCAACCTCAATACCCATGTTGATAGGGTAACAACATGATAATGGCAATCTTTGGTATGCATCCAAACATCTAAAGCAATGCGCATAGAATCTATATGATATGCAAAGGTATTAAGGGCAATGGGCGAACCCACAACCCTAGGTAAATAATATTCATGAATGCAATATACCACTCATTCCCATTATAACATATTCAAGTATTAATAATTGAAATGAAATAGTAAAGATAATATAATTAATATAACTTCATACTATTACCCAGGAATGCATGTAATACAACATCAGCCCACATATAAAAATAGAAGCAAGACATGATAGCATAGAGTAGGGCACAAATTTAAACACATGTATATATAAGATTGTATCCTTCACTTGACAAGTGATTATGGCTTCCCAAAGAATCCAAGAACATCACAAATTATTGGCCAACAAGTAAAAACCCTCGAGAAAATACATATAAAGAGTTAGGTTAAATTTGGAAACCAAATTGGGTAACACACAAGCCCAATTGACCAACCCGAATAGGGGAGGTCAATTGGCCTACCAGGGACTGTCAACCCGCTCCAAGCGACCTCCCTAGATGTAGGCAACACCTAGGTTCAATCTTGGCCTGCCTTGATTCTCCGATTCCAAACAAAGGTAGTGGGTTGGCCTCCAAACCATGCTTAACAACTCCCAAACAATCCCCTTCCACAACACCCCCAAAACCCAACATTTCTCATAGTCGGGGTTTCTCTAAGATAATGTCTGTGACAAATTTCAACAACATGGATAGAAACCTCATCTAATGTGCCTGGAATTATTAGGGAAAAAAGAAGAAAAAAGTTATTCTTATCAAAACACAACTACCAACATCAATCTCACCAACCAAATTATAAATGAGTCAAAAAGAATGAATGGAATAGTGAGAAGAGTAGCTGTTTACATTAATGGTGCTTATCAACGCTTGATTCAGCCTTCGACACACAAGATTAACCAAGAGCTTCCACTCTTCTTGGAGCTCCAAGCCTCCTAGCACAATGCAAAATCTGTTCATGAGGCAAGGAGGCTAATAAAATAGGTTTCCTAGGGTCAAAACCCCATTTTACCCTTACTAAGTTTGACCAACCACCTATGGGTGGCGGTCAGTCAACCAACCAACTGCTGCAATAGCCTATCACCCCAAAATTGCTTTAAAAAGTGATTTTCAGCGTGGTTTGACTGGGACGCTTGTCTAACCTTGTAGAATAAGAGAGCTCTTATTTGGGATTTAGGGCTTTCCAACCTTGTTTTTTGCAGTGAGAATTCTACCTTACAAGCTCATCTGGGTTTGATCTAGACCTTCTTCTAAAGTCTTCAAAGTGACAAAATCATCATCTTCACCATCCAAACTCATTGGTTCTGGTCCCAATCCAAGGGTCTGGACTTGGATGGCCCATAGCTATCTTTTACTAGAACTATGGGTTCTCGGTCCCGCAAGATGGGTTTTAGGTTAGGATTCTAGGGGATTTCACAGAATCCATGAGAGGCATTTGGCAGTCCTGTACGGTTAATAAGAGCAGGCTAGCCCCAAAGCGAAGGACAAATCCATGAGGGGTACGTTCCATACATTTTATGCATGATGATTAGTTAGTAGATTTCCATATGTTAATATTCTCCATCATGTTTTAGGATATAGGACTATAATTATTCATTCATCATACTTGTGTGTTTTCTCCTCATGAATTCAATAGAACTCACCCTAGAGATATTTTCTCTTTTAGATGATGGTATAGGTCTACAGGGTTCTCTGGAGTAGAAGACTCAAGGGTACACAGTCTATGGTGGAGAGGTGACCACCAAGTAGAGAGATGCTAGACACAATGCATTGTGTGCGTGCTATGCATGTTCATATGCTTAGATCAATCGATTAGGATGCTACTTTTGTTTAGACAAGCATTTTTTTCCTCCCATTTCTTGAGTGAATGATCAAATTTATTTAGAAGAAAAGAAGAGTATCCAAGACCAATCTTCAAGGCTGACATATCAAACTATAAAACCTCCCAAAATTACAAAGCAAGTCCCTTAACCAAACAAAGTCTTGATTTTTGCATAGCATCTCAAAAGCTACAAATCAAGAACTCCTAACCAAATTGAGTATTGCATTGTCCACATTCAGCAACTCATCATGAGCTGCCACCAAATGATCATCAATAAGATTACATTGCACCTTCCCTGATATTGTTCTTTCCATGAAATCAACTTGCCATTGGGCATGCCTTCAATCCCAAGCCCTTGGCCGGCCCTCGGTCGGTCTGGTGTTCTTCGCTATAGACGCCATCAAGAAAAAGAAGGAGGCTCTCCATTCCGTCTCACTAAGTAGTGCTATTCTGTCCTCCGGGCACGGTTGGAAGCATCATGATCTTCTCTTCAATGCATAATTTGCCTAGCTCTTTTCAGACGAGTAGCAGCCCCTAAGAGTGCAGGAGTAACCTCACATGATTTGACCACCTTCGTCGGTTTGGGTTGATGGTTAGCCCCCTTACCCACACTGACTATTTGATTGCTTGTAGCCTTTCATATGACAAATCCACCACAAAATCATGATCATCATCAGCCACTAGGGATGGCCCACCTTCTGCACATATATACCCCATCTACCAAATCATTTTGAAATTTATATCCATCATATTGAGAGCTTATTTCGTTTTCGACTCTTACATTTTCCTCCACCAGATTACCATCTTGAATTTCAAATCCCTCATTTTGAGTGTCCACTACATATCCAACTCTCACACATTCCCCATTCACCAAATTATCCTTTTGAATTTCAAATCCTTCACCTTCAGAGTCCACTACACTTCCAACCTCTCACGTCCCCCATCCATAGGATTTCAATTGGACTTTCAATGCTTTCAAATTGAGAGTCAACTACATGTCCAACTCTCCTAGGGTCTGGAAGCGACTTAGAGTGAGCCCCAAGCACCTTATCCTCATCTATTTGAACTTCCTTCTTGACAAACTCTCCATCGCAAGTTAGGGTCTCATCCAGTGGCTTCTTAGCTGGAAAAGATGGAGAAATTATGGGAATTTCAAATGATTGAGACTCTGTTGTAGCAAAAGTCCCCTCCGAATCCAACTTCCCCTTGTTGCTTGTACCTTTCTCACCATCCACATTGCCACCCTCCACCACTAACCCTAGCGATGCCACCACCTTCTCTCTTGCTTCCTAAGTAATATCAACCTCCTTTCTAGCCCTACTTTGTGCCACCATATGTCCAAAGCATTTTCAATGATCCCCCTCCTCATCCGCTCCTCATATGCGACCTTCTAGAGAAAGCTAAAGACATTGGATTTTCCAAGTTCACATTGCTTGTCCTGAACCTCCTCCACCCTATCTACATCCAATTCGAATTCAAGGACACAAGCAAAGTTGTTGTATTATTTTTAATATAATAAAATAATAAACGTTTCATTTAAAATTGGATTTATAAGTGCGGAAACTTTCCTTTGTTTATTTTAGGAAAGTGTGTTATATAGTCCCACATTGGAAACCGAGATGTCGGAATCCAAGTTAATTAATAGGTACTGCCTATTAAATTTGATTTAATATCAAAAGACATGCCAATGCGTGTGCAGTGTACGAGCGAGGACGGTGTACCGTCCGAGCGCGCACGCGCACGCGCGGCGTGGGCAGTGGGCTGTTTAGGCGTTTTTGGCGCACGCACTTAGCACGCTTCGAGCGAGATCAGATCTGAACCGTCTATTTTGATCAACGGCAGATCTAGGGCGATGGAAGTAGATCCATAAATGTCATCTTGATGGTTCAATCTGGACCGTTAGATCGTGCGGCCGAACGATCCAACGGCTCAGATCTGAACGTTGGCATTTGTATCCCTACAGAGAGGTGCACCCATACGAACAGAGTCATGAACTGTTCAGTAGAGGCACCTCAATGCCTATATATTTAGGTCTAGCTTCACAACAGCAGAACAGTGAGAAAAACCCGAAGTCTTCTCTGTTCTTAAGTTTTGCAAGTGCTCAGCAAAACTCAAGAGATTCAACTCGAAGTTGGGCTTCTTTGTATCCTGGGAGACGGTTCGCAATACCTCATAGCACCTTGGTGTGAGGGCGAATTACGTCTTAAGGAAAGCGACGTTGTAACGCGCCTAGAAGTTCCAGCTCAAATACTGTGATCTTGTTTCTTCACAAACCAAAACCAACCCACCCCACCCCCCCCCCCCCCCCCCCCCCCCCCCCCCCCCCCCCCCCCCCTCTCAAACACCACAACACCCCCCCCCCCCCCCCCCCCCCCCATCCTTATTCGGAAAAACCACCCCCCCCCCCCCCCCCTAAATGGCTGCAACATCTTCACATTAAAATCTAATTGCTGCTGTTGAAACCAAATTGTTTGCGGTACCACCTTCATAGGGCAACGCCTCTAAACAGAAGTGATGCATCCATTTCCAAACTGAAAAATAAGAAAGCCCTTACTAATAGAATGAAGAATGAAATGAATAGAAACCTTTCATCCTTATCGAACCTCCTTCCTCACCTCATCCATCGTGTTTCATCAAAGCCGAAACCTACCAATTAAAGCAAATTTGAAAAAACAATATGCTGCACCTCATACATTGATTGAGGAATTACAATTCTTTGAAATTTCCCTGCATGAATCGGCTCAGGGAGATAGTCCGAAGAGTTCGTAGCCCTATCACTCAGCACACCAGTGTAAGACTTCTTCACCACAACCTCATCACCTAGCCGGATATTCTCTTGCACAACCACTAGAATATCCTCTATTTAATTAAAAACTTTCCCTTGCAAAATTCCTTCCTCCAACAATTCCAGACATTCTCTGTCCTCCATCCATGAATGTCAAAATCCAGACAAATGTTCTTATATTTTATTTTGGATCTGTTTTGTATATATAATTAAGTTTGGAACTTAGATGGAATGGGTATTTGTAATACATTATAATTCTATAATTATATGGTAATTGAGTATATTATTTCTCATTTTATTTGTCTATAATTATGTATTGGGGTTTAATTGTATGGTTATGGTACCACATCGATCAATGGCCTAATGGTTGCCATGTGACACTGGGTCATGCATAGAAGCACGACCTGTTTAGGGAGGGGTGTGACAAAATATAGACACAATTGGCTAAAATACCCACATGATATTCTACATAGCCTACAGGATCTACTTAAACTATTCCCACACTTTCATATATAATTTTAATCAACAAGTTTACTAGATTTATAACGGATTATACACCTTGAAATGCTAAATATGAAATTAATGATCTCAGATCCAATTTGTTATATACACCTTAAACTTTGTCAGAAAATTACTGTTGGCACCCTTGTCCTTAGGCTCTATTAGTTAATTGATGACATAACATTTTGTATTCTTCAAAAACCTCCAAGATAACTATAAGGTTTGTTATTATTTACTTACCGTTTATGTCATCTCATCAGGATCTGATTCTTTGAAATCTAAAATGACCAGAATATAAGGGTAGAATTAATCTTCCATTTGATTTTTCTCAATAAGTGTAATATCCTCTTTTGGTTTCATAATTGTAGCTGAGGGCCGAATGGACATTGAACACTGTTTGAACTGATGTGGTCAATAGTAATTTCATAAAGAACAAGCTTTGACTAGTAATAAAGCTATAGTACAAGGGGCGTTGGTATTATCACTAAAAAATAACAAACCTCAAGGTCATTTTAGAATTTTCAGAAAATACGAAGACAGTACATCGTCAGGTAACTAAAAAAGCTAACAGTAATTTCAGACAAAATCTAAAGTTAGATTAATAATTTTATAAAGTACAATAGATAATGTACTAATTAAGCTACAGCACAGGGACGTTAGTAATTACCTTAAATTTGAAAATAAAATGCCAATAATTTGGTCATAGCAAGTAGCTAAATGGTAGAAAGCCCTTGCCCCATCTCTGCCCGACTTGGCTGGTTTTGGGTTACAGTCTAGTATATCACATTGTTGCTGGTTAATCCTACAAAATAGGTGCTTTCCACATGGGGATTTGGCTAATGGGCTGTAGTCACTATCAAGGAATGCCCTTTATCTTTGGCAAGCCCCCAACACCCCACATCCTCCCCTATCCCTCCACACACACACAAAAAGAAAAGGAAAGGGAAGAGTTAATATCCCATTAATATCTTATATATACACAACGTCTATATTAATTTGATGCCCTTGTGAACTTTTCATGGATAAAAGGTCAACATGCAAATCGAGCTCTAATTAGATCCATTTTCAAATTTAAGTCACTTAAGTTTTGGCTTTATATAACTAATAGCAAAATTTCACGTATATACTACACACGTGATTTTTATTATTTTTTAAATAATTTAAATATATAAACATTTATTTTTGTTAGGAGGAGAATATAGTAAAGATCAAGGTTAAATTATTCGTTTTAAAAAGAAAGAAAAAATTCTAAACGTTAATGAGTTATTAATGTTGATTGATGTGGTAATTGCATGGAGAAGTTGTTCTTCAGTTAAAATACCCATGCAGATGAAATACACTATAGGGTGGAAGCCCCCCAACAGGACTGGTTTAAATGTAATATCGATGCTACTATTAATAGCCGACAACTATTTGCCCAACTAGGTGGACTCATTAGAGACAATGATGGTAATTTTAGAGGCTGGTTCACTAAAAGGATTTCCCTTTGTGAAGTTCTCAAAGCAGAATTATTGGCAATCCAAGAAGGTTTGTCACTAGCATTAAATATGGGAGCTTGGCCAGTCCAAGTTGAGTCCGATTCCCAGCAAGCAGTCTCTTTGATCGATCCAGGTCATAAAGAGAGAGGAAAGTATGGCAAGATAATTGAAGGAATTCACCATCTATTCGTCTCTAGAGGGCAATGTTCTTTTCAGTCAATGTGGGAAGAGATGATAATCAAGCTGCAGATTGGTTGTCTAGGTTCTCTATGGATCTAGGTAATTCATGATTTTTTATTCAGGAGCCTCCTCCGGATTTGATGGAGATTCTCCGTATTGATTTTCAAGCTAGCTAATCTTTGTTTTTTTTTTGGTCTTTTGACCCGTCTATGTACCTAAAAAAAAAAAGAGAATTTTGTCTTACCCGTATATTTTCTTGAAACAAAAGAAAGAGAACTAATTAGTGGTTATTGTTTAGAGGCAGCTAATTATATTTATTGTTAAAGAAAAAACTAGATGTTTATGAAGGCTTAAGAATTAGTTTCTTTTTTCATTTTTAAGCGTATTTAAAATAAAATATTGGGTGAATTTTTTTTTTCTTGGGGTAAAAAAAGTGAACTTTTTTGGTGGAATGAAATATAGTAAGAAACTTTTTAGTTCTAAATAATATTTATAGGAGAGAAATAAGGAAGATCGGGCAAAGAGACTTAATGTTTGGGGTAAGAGTGTGTTAATTGAAGAGGTATCCCTCTTGAGAGAACCTATTAATGATTGGTGGGACATTTCGTCTTGATAGTGTGATTCAACGGATGTTACAAAGGGCTAGTTTGAAAGAGCAAGTTCAATAAGGAAAATGTGTGTTGTTTTGGACAAAGGATATTTTGGTCCAATGGAAAAATGTACTGCCACTGAATTGAGGTTTACTTTTATATAGTAGTATGATATTGTTGCGTCCATACTCGCAAGTGCACGAGGTCGCCCAACTAATATAAAGGTAGAGGAATATCGTTCCCACGAGGATCGAAAAGAGTAAAAAGAAATATCACTTATAAGCTTTAAGAACATGTTTAATTATCTAGCTAAATAAAATTGAAGAATTAATTGGACTACTGATTAAATTAACAAAACACAGAAAATAATCAAATTGCTAATGAAAACACAAATTAAACTCGATGAATAAAATTACTAGTGATCTGATTTCACCAAACATGATATAGGTTATTGATATATTCCCCCTTTCTCATATAACCAATTTAATCTCCCAATTGTCAACGAGATTCTCTAAGTTAGATGACCTCTCTGTTATGCATGAGGATCCCTAACATATTAGACCCCCCTACCAGTTACACTTAGAGGATCAAATTTAATATATTACATTGAATACAAGAAACTCATAAACAAAGTTGAACAAACCACCTAACTTATTATACATTATATATAATTTGTTATTCTTCAATTCTAGGGCTAGGATGCATTCCTCATTGTTATATGATTGAAAACACATCACGAGATTCATGAAAGTTGATCAGACATTTAGACATTAAGAATAAAATTGAAGAAAACAAGAGGGAGGATTGAGTTATATGAAAAGAGAATAAAATTATTATTTTATATCATGTAAGGATCCATTTGACCCTAGCAAAAGAAACTTAGACCATTATAGAAGAAGAAGAAGAAGAAGAAATAGCTTCTCCACATTCACCATTACACACAATACCCAAGACAACACCTCTTTTGCAAGTAAGAACAAGAATGTAGATATAGGATCTACCTATCACAACCCCGTTTCTGCACCAAAGAAATCAATAGAGATCCGAAATTCAAAAAAATAGAAATTCTAAAATTATCCGCCAACATCTCATTATTCCACCATATCCATTTTTTTTTAAAACTCAAAACCTCTCGACACATCAACCAAAACAGACAAAATATCATATGTTTTTTTAACATCAATATTGATGTTTTTTAATTCATGTTCGCATTAGGTGATTAACTCATATAAATTATCAATTGAATCAAAAGAAAAACGCAACCTATAAACCCTAACCTAGCCTAACCATTCGGTGGTGTGATTTACCTAGAAATCAGAAGCAATAAGAAGAAGAGAACAGGGCATTTGATTACGGAGTTCGGCTCTTGCGAGCCTACGTCTCCGGGACTCAAGACTGAAGTCCGATCCACTATGAAATGAAATAGAAACTTACAAGATATTAGGGATGAAACCGTATACAGGATAATCACAATAGGGCAACCATATGACACCAAATCAACGTCGAGTGTCCTTCTCAACAAGCCGAACAAAAGCCCTCTTTCACCACTGAAGCAACGCATCAAGAACGGAAGTCGCCATGAACGAGCCAGAGAGAAAACTCATAAAACCCCAAATCTGAATCATGTATAGCATCTCAGAGATCTCTCTGATTTTCCCTAAAATTACCAACGAACCTTCTTCTCCCTCCTCTGAACACTCCTTGCTCAGAGCTCCTTCAAGATCGTCCAAGAACCAGATCAATCGACGAAGAACAGAGAGAAAGAAAGATCGCCATCGCCAGAGCTTTTCTCAGATTTCCCAAATTCGCAGAACCCATGTTTTGCATACGAATGACTCAAACCGGATCAGAGAATAACATATACAATGAAGTGAACCAAGTGAACCGAAACCGGTTCAATAGAAACCAAACCTAGGAAATACCCAGATTACCCCCAACAAATATTAAACCCAATCTTCCACCTCTGACAACATCACGTAATAAATTCATTAATTCAGAAGCAATAGAAACATTTCCAAAAATTATTTTATCTTTCTGAAAACCCCTTGTTCTTTTAATATTAACCTCGGCAATGGTTTGCTGAGCCCCGAAGCCATCGCATCTCAGGGCACCTTACAAAAAATAAAATTCCCAAACAGATGGGACGAAACTTCTCCAAAAGATAAGCTTCAAAATCAAAGTAACAAAATTGTGGTTCACCCCCTTTGAACTTCTACCTTTTCAAAAAAATATCTTCACCACTGCCTAAAAGTCTTGGGGCAATCTCTGGATCCCAATGCTCTCTATAAAGCGTTCTCAAGAAGCCTTCAGGCCTTGGGGCAATCTCTGGATCAAATTTCCACCCCATCCTACAAACTTCTTCCTTTGACATTATGGCCTCAAGTGCATGGCCCTCCTCCATAGAACACATGGAATCTCCTTCAACATGTCTTAGTGTTTAGTATAAACATCAGCCTTAGGAAAATTCTCAAAAAATGTCTTACATGCGTCTTCAAGTCATCTCTCCCTGACATCAATGATCCTTCTTCTTTCTTCAAAGCTCTAATTAGATTTCTAGGACTATGAATTTTAGTAGAGAGATGAAAGGGTTTGAATTTCTATCTCCTTTAAGCCACTTTACCTTTGCCTTTTTTTCCTGTAACAGTGATTCTTGCATTTCTACAGCATTGAGGAATTCTGTTTTCACCTTTAACTCTTGATGGAAAAGCTCATCTGACATGCTCTGTTAATCAATCAAAAGATGAACTTGTAGAGGATTTTTATCCGCTCCAGTTCTGACACGGTACTGTTCCCTCCTGTTGGCCGTTAGATCGTGGACACGTGTTGGATTCTAATCTTATGGCTACCATTATTCCAACTCTTAACCACTTCATCCCTTACCTTTTTTTTTTCTCCTGTTTCGGGTGTCTGCCGTTTCCCTCTTCACCTCCGGCGACATTGAAGACAGATAGACAACAGCGGTAAATGGCCGATTTCTGCCGTGGTGTTCTGAGTTTTGTTTTCAAAAGGACCTGGCATGGTGGATGATGGAGATGATTAAAAACTTTCTTTAATACAAGAGAAATCTGTGGAGTTATCAAGCACAGCACGAATACCATTTGGAATGCTTTTTCTCAAGATGTAATACCAAAGATTTATGATGCTGTCATTGTGGTGAAGCCATGGATTTAAGAAAAACAAATTCTCACCTTTGCTCCATCCGCTAATTCTGAGTATAAGAGTTATTCATTTTTGTTCTCTAAGGGTTTTTCTCTGATTTTGGTGTTCTGTTTCTCCTTTTTATCTGGGTTTCTATTTGGTCGTGAGCTCTAGTGTTTTATATGTTAAGAGGCTTATGGATCTAGGACATGCTTTTGTGTTCCACTCGCTTCTCTTCTGAAAACAGCTGACACCGCTTTGTTCTTCAACCGCTTCACTAAGTCTGTGCTTGCTGCCTTGGCCATCAAACCCACTGTTCAATCTGCCAAAGGCACGTACAAAACAGACAATGACAAAGAAAAAGAGAGAACCCTGGAAGAGTATGTGGATTCCAATCCCGACGATGTTATGGGGCTCAGATCCCTCATGGAAGTTAAGATTAAAGCAGGCAAGTTTGACTTGATGATAGTGGTGGGGAGTTCAGTGATGCCGGAGTTGAAGAGGGAGAGTGTAAAATGAGACTGGAGGCATTGGTGCAGGGGGTGAGTCAGAGTCGCCGGAGGTGAAGAGGGAAACCGCAAACACCCGAAACAGGAGAGAGAATGAAGTGGCTAAGACTTAGAATAATCGTAGCCGTAAGATTCGAATAAAACACGTGTCCGCGATCTAACGGTCAACAGGAGGGAACAGTACCGTGTCAGAACTGAAGCGGATAAAAATCCTAGGATCAGATGTTTGGATAGGAAGATACAACTGTGTTGTGTCACCAAATCGATTCAACTACCCTTTATTACAGAAGCTTCTATCAAGGACTGCCTGAACATTCCCTTGGCGTAAAAGATTTGACTAGGATGCCAAATCCAGCAGCTCACGCACATCCACCGTAGCCTGTTCAGGCTTGCTGCAAAGCCTAGAATAAATCTTCCCAGACCCTTTTGTTCTATGGATCTAAGTGTAGCATTCAAATCTCCTACACTTTCAATTACATTCCCAACCACCTCATCCTCATCCTCATCCAAATTTGCCACCTCGTTAATTTTGAATTGAATTTGAATTTGTATTTGAGACTCCTACCTCACCACACTAGGAAATTGAGTTTGAATTTGAGCTTCTTCCCTCATCACACCAAGTCAATCAACATTTGCAAACACCTTGGATACCCTTGGGCCCACATCTCATTAGGTGGCATCATCGAAACACTTTGAGCACACAAAGGACTCCTCACCAATGCATGGGTAATTAATGGAATTATGTTAAAACATGCACACCTAGGTAACTAATGGAATTATGCTAAAACATGTTGTCTTTTGTTATTAATATGTGATTATGCTATGGTGTGAATAGGTTGGAGATGCATTCATGGATGATATCTACCTGGGGTTGTGGGTCAGCCCATTGCCTGTGGTACTTTTTCACACCTATAGACTTTATTTACATTCCTTTAGGTGTTTAGATGCATGTTTAGGATTCCCTATTATCATATTGTTATCTTATCGGCATGGGTATTGAGGCCGAGTGACTTGTGACAATGGTGTTGTAGTTGTGGTCGTTCAATAACTTGTTGGTGTGGAGACACATCTGAGCATGTGTTATTCTTAGCATGGTTGCATATGGTAGAGGTTTGGCTCATGGGAGACCATAGCCTGTTGGTGAGGGGACATGGGAGCATCTACCCTATTATATGTCGATGACCATAGGGTTACGGGTGCGTAGTCCAAATTTGTTGGTGCCACAGGATACGACATTCCCTAGTTTAAGCACGGATACTACATCAAGTTGGTTGGTGCCATAGGAAAGGTATTTTAATGTAGAATGACATGATTGAGTAGATGACTTCTTGTGTTAGGCTAAGAATTTCCTTGACAAGTGCTAGTTCTCATACAAATCGTCATGGTGAGTGAGTGTGGCCCTAATCCTTAGCCATGTTCGTTGATTGGACTACTATCCCTATACTTCAGCTATGATGCCTAGTTTGGTCAAAGTCGTTGGGGTTTGTGTCAAACTTCCCAGAGGAGGTTGGTGACATATCTTAATGTGTGTCTACATATATAGAGGCTGTCATGGTTAGTTATTTAGGAGCATCCCCACATTGCATTGCATTCACCATGCATGAATTATTTATGTGGCTATGTGATATTGTTTATATTGCTGAGGCTGTTGGAACTCATTCCATTGGAAAATATTTTCTTTGGATTGTGTTATAGGGTACGATGACCAAACAATAAAGGAGTTCTCGTGTGCATGTCTGGAGTGCCCCTATGGCACTCAGCCTTTTTGATAGGAGATTAGCGACCGATTGCCACACACCACGCAACCAACAATAAACTCACTAGAATACTTGTGGATGTGATCCACAACCTCACAAGGATCCGATTTACGACCAATCTATAACCACACACAAGCAATCAAGTAATAAAAGAATAAAAAATTTAAAGTGTCAATTGTAGTTGAACAGTCATCCAAATTTAAGTTAAAAGTTAGCGGAATTCAATGTGAGTATATCAAATGTAAATGAGTTTAATGTGTGATTAACAATATTGTCCAACTACCCAATAGAAAATGTAGATTAGCCCAACCAAAGCCACCACATCCCTAAGCAAAACCCCAGGAAACTTAGAAGTCTTGTACTCTGTAGGAACAGTCCAAGAATGGGCATGGGTCTCTGTGTGCTTTCATGTCCTTGACAACCTGTATGTCATAGAGTTTTTCCAGCACCATATACTTTGGGATAGTCGTGCCCTCATTGTGAAACCCAGCCCTAACCTAACCCTGACCTTGACCCGGTAACCCAGTTGTTTTTAGGTCCGAAGACCCGGAGTAAAGAAAGAAGCCAACTATGGGCCATCTCAGTAGAAGACATGGTGTTTGACTCTGAACCCATGGATGTTGTTGATGGAATTCCATACTTGGATGTTTGTGTAGATTTGGAAAGGAAGCTGCAGTTGTCTGAAGATGAGATTAGTTGAAGGACTTGGAGTATTATCTGACTTGGTTTGAAGGTAATTCTTCACACTTGAGTTGTTACTTGATGTGTATGCAAAAGCCCATAAGGTTTAAAGCCCATTTGATCCTCCAAATCCCTGATTATTCCTTACTGTCTGCCTTGGTCAACTGACTGGTCGAGTGGGCCACTCGACCAAGCACTCGACCAAAGGAAGGTGAAATCCGAGAAATTGTAATTTTAGGGTTTTTCACTCTTATTTAAACCCTACTTCGTATTTCTTTGTTACGGCTGCCTCCTAAACACTTGTGAACGTGAGAACACCTCTCCGAAACCCTCTCTGGTGATTTCGAAGATTCCTCTGCAGATCTGAAGCCTCTCTTCTCTGTTCTTACAATTCAAGGTTAGTATCTCTTCTGAATTATTAATTCTCTTTTCTTGATCTTGTTCTTGATTGAGATCAGGAAGTTGATGCTGCATCCTTGCAACCATCCCTTCGTGATCTCCTTCGTTTCTTTGAGATCTATGATCATCATCATGATCTCAACCCTAACCGAAGATTTTCTTGAAACCCTAACCCTTGCTTGAGTTCTGGAAACTCTTGTTAACCTCCCATGCGAGGGAAACCTCATGGGTAATATTTCTAGTAAGCTAAATTAGTTTTCCTATGATTTTCTTATTGCCTTTGGCCAATTATTTAATTTTCTTTCATTCTGTGATCTCAACCTTTTTATGGGAACCATAAGGTCGAAACCTTAAATTCTTGGGTTAAATCAAGAACCCAAATTTTAACCATGACTTGATGTTTTTATCTTCCTATATGATTCTAATACATCCTAGGAAGTTCCCCTTCGAATTTCGGATCATTCCGACTTCAAACGAGGAAGTTATGGCCAAAGCAGTCTCTACAATTCCGTACTGACTTGCTTGGTCGACTGGGCCAGTCTACCAAGCACTCGACCAAAGGAGTCAGTAGCTTCGTTTTTCGCCCGATTTGATTCGTTTGCTCTCTGATCTTTTAGGCATCTTTCCTAATGTTGTATCTATGATTGTTAGGAGTCTAGTTGCTAAGTTTGGAGTTGCTCTCTTTGGTTTTGGATCATATTCTTCGATAATCAGGAAAGGACAGTTAATTCCTTAACTACATAGATTGCTTGTTTTCTGGTTTCTACTTTATGAAACTATGAGATTACTTACTGTTATTATAATTTAATTTTGATCTCTTACTGTGAGATCAGTAGCACTTGTTTATATTATCTTTTTCATTTTTCATGTTATATGAATTACCTATTATTGCCTAATCTGATTTTGCTTTTACATTCTCTTGTATATGATGAACTGTTGGTTGTATATGTTATAACTGATCTGAGAATGTGTTTGCTTAAGTTTGGTTTGGGATTGGGAAGTATCCTTTTGACACTTCTGTCCTTGGACATCGGAGGGAATAGTATGGGATGTTCTCCGAAGATGCCCATCGACGCTTTCCCGAATCAATGGTTGTCATACCTAGGGCTGTCTAGCAGTGTTTGGCTAGGATATACCCCTGTTATATCAGACCCGAATCGGAAGGGTATTGTGATCGAACGACCCGTGGTAGCAATGGGGATTCGTGGGCGCTCAAGACCGGTAACCAATCCGTGAGAGGACATGGATCACATTGTGGATACTCGAAAGAGGCCATTTATTGGAGGGTTGCATATGGCCAGACTTGGGCTCATGGGCGCTCAAGACCGGTAACCAACCCGTGAGAGGACATGAGAGCTTCCCGTTTACCATATGTGGATAACCAATAGGGTTGATGAGTCCGTAGTCCGGGACTATTAGGACTCTAGTGGAAAGGATACCGGAAAGGATCGTCAGGGACGAGGAATGGAAGTATCTCGGACTCGAGTTGATGTAACCGAGTAGATGACTTGCATTGGGCTAGGCTTTTCCCCGACATGCGCCAGTACTTATGCCAAATGGTTGTGAGAGAGTGTGTTGACTTAACCCCCTGCCATGGTTTGTCCTGAGGGATGAAGGACCCATTACCAACCGGCTGCCCAAGAATACCTTAAATGGGTGAGGGAACCCAAGATATTTTATATGGTTGAGGGTGTGAGCGGACCTTCCCAAAGAAGTACGGTGCTATGACTTAAAGCATGTCTACCATAGAGACCAGCATACATAGAGTTAGATGCATACATTCATTACTTGTTTCATACTGCATTGCATCATGTTATGTTTTGCCACATGTTATCTATGATGTTATGGATTAACTACCTTACTGAGTTTCTTCGAAACTCATTCCTTTTGTATATTTCTTTTTGTTAGATTATCCTTGCAGTACAGAATATTATGACGAGCAGTACACTGAAGCACAAGTTGATGAAGCGTATTACACGCAAAGTGCTGGCAATGATCAAGATTTCTTTTATGATCCCCCGGCGGATCAAGCTGCGTACTACTTTTGAGAACGGCATAGAGTTAGAACGGATTCATTGGATTGATGAAGTCCATACTTTTGAAGACGTTATCTATAAACTTGAAGACGCTTGATCTTAGTTTATTTCTTAGTACATTTGTTTCAGTTGTAATCCCTTTTGATTTTCATACTACGTTCCGCTATTTTTGGTAAAGTGAGTTTCCGCCTCACTTTACTCCTTTTTGATATCATTGGATATTTGGTATCTTTCTGCACTCTGATTATACTGATTGTTCATTTCTTGTTTTGAACCTTGTTTATAATATTAAAACTTGATTTATTTCCTGTTTATGATTATGTTATTGTATATGTGGGAGGATGATTTCCTCGATACTTGATCTTCGGGGCTGTGGATCACACTCCCGGGTATGCCAGTTAGGGTACCGGCTGGGGGGATGTGACACTCATAACCTGCATAAGAATCTAAAAAGAAAGATTTCCTTGAGGAATGAGTTCCACTGAACTCAGTGAGATCAACAAAATCTTGTATCACACATTAAACACCTATGCAAACCAAGAGATGTAAGTGTAATGTAATGGTATGATGCAAAAGTGCAAGTGTGCTCTGATGAAACTAACCATGTCTATTTGGTAAACACAAATTAAGATATAACACCAACCTCCTATGGGAAGTCTTCACTCAAATTGTCTCTGAACCATTTTTGGGCCTCACCACCGAGGTATAGGAATAACAGTCCAACCCATGACCATGGTTGGGGTTTAGGGCTCTCAACACTATCATTAGTATGGGAACTGGTGCATGTCAATGATCTTCTTAGCCTAATGCAAAGTCAGCTGCATCTCATACTTCATGCTGTCCAAAGACCTTTCCTCATTCCTAGTGCCCTTTTGGTCCTGTAACCTTCTCCACTTAGGAATATTATTCCTCATGGCTTTGAACTGTCTTTTGGATTAATACCTCTTAACCTTATTGATACGGAGAAAATATGATTGAACTTGGTTCATTCATCGTTTACCCTCGACTCCGGTCGAGACGAAGGGAATCGACTCGTTTCCGAGCGAGCCGGGTTCTGGAGGTAGCTTGCTGTGGAAGAAAACTAAATCAGCCACAAGCACGCCCTAATCCAATACTTATGGAGGAGGTTAATTAACCTAATGACGGAAGGCAGAATTCGGCGGCTATCACTTATCGCTTTCAAAAGGATAACCATCATATAACGATTAGGTTATCCTAGGAGTCCTCTACTAGTCCAAACTAGTAGAAGTCTATCACTCAACGGATCTATCTGTTGAGATCCAATGATTATCCGAAGAAGGCTCAAATACATCCAACGAAGAAGATTCGAAGGTACACTCTATATAAACATCACCTCCCCACAAGGGAAGGACACACACACTTGGACGTGAACACTCAGATGCTTACTATCTTAATTGTATTCCAGTTATTCATTCCTTAGCTCTATGTTCTAGTAGAGCCGTTTGTGATTAAGTTCATCAACTGACTTAGCCTTCGGAGGTGGACTCCCGACCCCAGCGGTCGGGCCACATCTGACGCTTTGTTTTGCAGGTCATTCTTTGGAGATCTAAGGGCTGAGCAGATTTTGGATGCATCACCTATATCATCCATATGCTAGGAAAATGCCTCTCATGTCCCCTCACAACTCCAATCCGTCTTTTAGGCACCTCATAAACCCAACCCTCAACATATGCAACCCTACCAATGCAATATATGCTAGTAGGCTTGTGTTTCCTAACTACTCCAAACCGTCTTTTAGATGCCTTATAAGTCCCCCCTACTACTATCACAGGCCACTCAGCTTTAATGCCAATGTTGAATGGTATGCAAAAGGGACAACTTAGCCATGCATCTAGACACCTAAAGCAATGCACATAAGATCTATGTGAATCCAAAGGTACCAAGGGCGATGGGTGAACCCACATGTGAAATCCCTTACAACCCTAACTCGAAAATTCTATATTGTAGGTCCAAAGACCCAAAGTGAAGGAAGAAGACAGTTGTGGGCCATCCCATTTGAACCCATTGGATCTGACTTGGAACCAATGGTAGTAGATGGTGATGATCCTATGATAGAAACCTAGTCTTACTTTGGAAGACGATGCAACTTGAATGATGATGGACTTGGTAGATGGACCATGAGTGCAGTGTTGACACAAGTGGAAGGTCTTATAAAACTAGGTAAGACCCTTTTGAAACTTGGAAAAGGAGCGAAGAGGAGTTTGTGGCTTTCAGAGACCAAATTTCAATTTTTGGCCAAAAGGTACAGGTTGGCAGCCTGCCTTGGTTGGCCCAAGCAACCAAGCCAAGCGACCAACCATTCCAGGGACAGATTTGGTACTTTTTGGAAATTAGGTTTTCGAAGCCCTATATATTTAAACTTTGATATGAATTGAGCCACTTTTTCATTAAGTTGTTGGAGGACATCAGAAGAACCCTAGAGCACTCTCCCCAAGGCCATGGAAGATCCCCAAGCATCCATGAGATTTTCTACTCGAAGACTCTTCTTCTTCAAGGTTAGCAAACTCTCTTAGTCCTTCTTGATATATATTCTCCATTAATTCTACCCATTGTTGAGATCATGAGGGATGCCTTATGGTACTGTAATGGCCTACTCCTTCATTCTCTAAGCATTCACTCTACTACTTACAGGGGCCGACCTACTGGCCCCCCGGCCCCGGATTTTTCAAAATTTTAATTAATTCCCTTAAATTTTGGATTTTTATATTAATTTTCTTCATTTTCCCACTTTTTTCTCTTGTCACATGTGAAATGTCACTATTTGGCCCCCCCCAAGTATTGAGAACAACTTTTAAATGTAAAATAATGGGTATAAAAGTCATCTGTAATTAAAAACTAACTCATCAATTCCTATTTATTCTCCCCACTTCTCTCTCACATCTTTTCTTCCTATTTATTCTCATCCCTTTCTATAAACGTGGATTAAATGAAATTTTTGAAAAAAAAATCTTATTAGATATTCAAAATGTCATTTATAATTAGAAACTAACTCCTCAATTCCTATATTCTCTCATATCTCCTCTCTCCTCTTTTTTTCCTATTTATTCTCTTATGTTTCTTTCTTCCTATTTATTCTTCCCTTTTTATAAGCGTGGGTTAAAGGAAATTTGGGAAAAAAATTCTTCCCCACAATTAGGTACTCTTTTTATTTCTCAATTTTTTTATTGTTTCTCCTTTTTTTTTTTTTTTATTTATTTTTTATTTGATTTTATATTCTTTGTTTCTTTATTTTGTCTACAATTTTTGCTATTTGATTTTATATTATAAATAAAATGTCTATAGTTAGTAAGGTAACTAAGTACCATTGGTTGCATTTCTTACCTTAAAAAAAAATTTGGTTTGCATTTGATATTTTAGGGTTGAAGCCATGTGCATTTTTCTTTTGTACTGATGCTTTAATTTATCTATATCTTGTTGAAAAAAACTATCATTATCAATAATTTACCTATTTTTATCAAATATGTGTGGGCCCCACAAAATATATGTGAATTTATTCCTCAATATAATAAAATAATTCATATGTGGGACCCTCAATGGGTCTTAAGGACCCATACAATATGTGTAGCGAAAAACCATTGGTGCTTTCCCAATCTGGACTTCCATTCTTCACCCCCCCCCCAATATTGAATCCTAGTTCCGCCCCTGACTACTTCCATGAACATCACGGTGTGATTTCGGTAAAAGCAAGCCTAGTATGAATCGCCATGATTGTTTTCTCTTTGATTGTTTGATTTCCAATCCATGCTAGATCTATTCCTAAGTTATTTACAGACCTTGATCTATGGTTTTCTAAGTCCTAAAGTGAATCCCCATTCACTCTAGTCTATCTGTGAAATCTGTGGAATGATCCTATTATGTGATTCGTTAGATTTTTATTCCGTTGACCATGTTTGATGCCTAGATCATGTTAGATAGTCTCCCTATACTCTTTTAGAGTTTTCCTATTAATTTTAGAGTGTTTGGAACTCAATCGGTGAGGTTCCGATCAAATCTAGGTTATACTGTTCGTATTGGGAAGGCTAGGTCGATTGCCTTGGTCGCCCCAAGCGACCAAAGGGTACAGTGACAGCAGGTTGCCTAGTTTTGACCCCATTTCATCTTTGATCCTTTAGCGTTTATTCTTAATCCTTGTATGATTAGGGTTTCTTTGGCAACTTTGAACCTATCCTTCAATCTATTTCGGAGATTTCGAATTGAACATAAGGTAAGGATGTTGACTTATAGTTAGCTTGATTTTACTTTGTATTTTGAGAGCATGATCTTATTTACTGTTTTTAAGACTTGTGCATGATAGATATGCCTCTGTAATTTCAGTATGATATTCATTATGTGATATGCATATTTGTTATGAATGTGAATGGATTATGATATGATGTTATATATGGAATCATATTGTGATGTGATTGCTTAAGTTTTGGTTGTGGAATGGGAAATGCCCTTTTGGTATTTCTGTCTTGGGACATCAGTGGAGGTGGTATGGGACTTTCCGATGGTGCCCCTTAGCACTTTCCATAATTACTGAATGGCATACCTAGGACTTGTCTAGATGTGTTTGGCTAGGAAAACTCGTCATATCTTACCTTATCGGCATGGTTATTGAGGCCGAGTGACCATTGGCAGCAATGGGGATTATGGGCGCTCAAGACTGATATCCAATCCGTGAAAGAACATAACACATTGTGGGGGTCATTCATTGGTAGGGTCACACATAATAAGCCTGGGCTCATGGACGCTCAAGACAAGTAGACAACTTGTGAGAGGACATGAGAGCTTCCTGTTTATTATATATGGATGTTCAGTAGGGATGAAAGTCTATAGTCTGAGTTGGTTGGAGCCACATGATACGATGACTCTAGGGGGAAAGATATTGGAACGGACTGCCTGGGGGCACGAAAGGGAAGTATCCGACCTTGAGATTGATATGACTCAGTAGAAGACGTGCATTGGGCTAGGTATAACCTTGACCTGCGCCAATACTCATACCAATGGTGGAGTGAGACAGTGGTGACCTAAACCCCATCCATGGTGATTATCTGAGATGGATGCCTTAACCCAACTACCGCAGAGAACCCAAACGACATGCTTAAGAGCCATAAGGGAGAGTGACTGAGACTGCCCAAAGGAGTATGGTGTTCTTTTTTAATGCTTGTCCACCACTAGAGACTAGCATATGTTAGAGTTAGATGCATACATGCACATTGTCTCATATCATCTTGCATCATGCTTTGTACTTGAATATTGATTGTAATGGTTATTTATGATTGAACTACTTGCTGAGTTCTTTTGAGCTCACCCTTCGATGACAACATTTGTTAGATGACTGGAGACCCATACTGTAACTATTCAAGAGACCCACCCATAGCTGACAATGTTGTTTTTTGTTTATACTTTTGACGTAGGACTTCCAAGGTTGTTTCTAACTTTTAATTAGCGTTTAAATAGGATTGTTTGGGATGTTTTAAACCATCTTTTGAAGAAGTTCAATTTTCTTGCAAGGTGAGGATATTCATATATTTATGGTTATCTTTAATTCCTAATATGATTTTAGAGTTGCATAATGAACTATATGCTACTATTTAGAGACTTTTATACTCCTGCAATATTCTGAAATTGTACGTAGAATCAATGATTGTTTACTGAATTATAAGCGTTATTGTTGAGTCGAAATAAAAGTGAACTTGATTTGGGGTTTGGATTAACCATTACCTAGGAACCTTAGAAGGAGCATATAGATTAGGTGACATCTCTAAGTTGTTTAGATGAATCATCAGTGAGACAATATTTATTTGTAAATGGGTATTGTCAAATCTGCATGTTATTAATAATCAAATGAATTCAAAATTTCTAAATTAAACTAACATCAATTCAGAAGCGAACTTTCTTTTTGGAGCAAGGCAAGAATATATATATTATATTAATTTTAAATAAATAATGTACAATAGAGCTTTGTGTACAAAAAAATCTTTTCCCCTGAACTTCTTCTTGAACATAACTGTGAAGAGTCTTAGGCAAGCACTATGAATCAAAATTCAACTCCTACTCGTCATGAACATAACCATGAAGGGTCTCAGGTAAGCACTACAAATTAAAATTCAACTCCTACTCCATGTCCACCAGCCCGACAAGAAAATTAGTGCAATAATTGGTCTCCCTCACCTGATGCATGGAGATACAAGCAGCGAATCTCGTTGCAAGCTTTGAGATATCCTCAAAAATGGCTAAAGCTTACCAAGGAGGACGTACTCCCCTTGATCATCCGAACTAAAGCCAGAGTCTCCGAACAAATATGAACTTGAGGACGTAGACTCCCCATGATCATTTGAACTGAAGCAGGAATTAATGTTCGAACCAAATGTGAACTTGATAGATCCCACATCTTATGGCATGAAGCTCGCACATTAAAATATTCAAATCCGATGAACCCCAAGTGACTGCAAAAATCACTGATCACTCGAGAAGAGTGATCATGGGCTAGTATCGGCATTTAGAAAGTGGTTATTTAAAAAGGCAGTGAAAAAACAGCAAAAGAGCAAACAAAATGCGGTGAGCGTGGATCGAACACGCGACCTTCAGATCTTCAGTCTGACGCTCTCCCAACTGAGCTATCCCCGCAGAACTACACTAGTCAAGAATTGAAATTAGGTTGACACCATGGCAGGGTACTATTCTACCACTAGAACTTTGGCGTTTTGTGATTTTAGAATTGGATTTTCTATTTGGTGTACTCGCAATCATTATATTCCCTAGTACCAAAACAAAATCATATTCCCGTAGATTAATCTCATTTTTTTCATCCCACAAAGGGGGGAAAGAAGTAAAGAAAGGCAGTATATATTGAAGACTCGTCTACTAACAGGAAAGTGTATTCTGTTTGACTTTGAACCGAGTCTACACCCACCTACCCATCCCAAAACCAACTCGATTTGATCAGGGATGCCTCATGAATGCCTGGAAAAGGGGGGGGGAAGTATCAAGCGAGCTTGATCATTTCGATTTTGTTTATAGAAACCACTAACTGTTTGCAGAATTGCATCCATATGGATGATCAGCAGAATATTGAATGTTAATTGTTGTTAGGTAAGAGAAGAAAGACGTGCTGATGCTTATTGTGGAGTTGAAAATGGTAGCAAATAGAAAAAGAAACCAAGTTCTTGGAACAATTGTGATTTGATTTTTCCAAAAATGCTGCAATAAATAAAGTATTTGAATTGAGATAAGGTCCAGCTTGCAAGCTTCACTAAACAATGGAACCTCCTCACAGAGGAGAACTACTACATAAGGTTGTGACGCACCTTCCAATTTCAACTCAAAAGGTTGTAGATCAAAGCAATCTTCTTATATTTAAGGTGGGGGTTGGAGGTTGGAATGCCAAAGATGAAGGGGCAATGGGCTTCTCTAGTATATGCTCTAGCATTTTGCTTGATGGCAGCCAATGTGACCGCTGTTAATCAATATTTTGCCCGCTCAGAAGTTAATATTGGAGACAGTAAGAAGTACCCAGCTGAAAAGGATCAGTGATGGACCACCGGAGGGGGATTCACTGCGTCCATGGGAGCACAAATCACCTCCATGTGACACATCACCAACTCCGAAACCTCCTCAGTACTATAAGTCACCGCCCCCACCATTACCTTCCTTGCCTCCTCCTTACGTCTACAAATCACCACCTCCACTGTCTCCTTCCCCACCTCCTCCTTACGTCTACAAGTCACCACCTCCACCATCTCCTTCCCCTCCTCCTCCCTACATCTACAAGTCACCGTCCCCACCATCTCATTCCCCTCCTTACATCTACAACTCACCACCTCCACCATCTCCTTCCCCACCTCCTCCTTATGTCTACAAGTCACCACCTCCACCAGCACCTTTCCCACCTTCTCCATACATCTACAAGTCCCCACTTCCCCCATCACCCTCCCCACCTCCTCCTTCCATATACAACTCACTTCCTCCACCTCCTCCTTTCGCAAACAAGTCGCCTCCTCCACCATTGCCTTCTCCACCATCTCCTTACATCTACAAGTCACCATCTCTCTCCCCACCGCCTCCCCCTACCAACAAGTCTCCACCTCCACCATCACCTCCCCCACCTCCTCTGTATCTCTACAAGTCCCCACTGCCACCATCCGCTTCCCCTCCTCCTCCATCACCTACTCCACCTCGTCCTTACCTCTACAAGTCCCCACCCCCACCATCACATTCTCCACCTCCTCCTTACCCCTACAACTCCCCGCCCCCGCCATCTCCTTTTCCACCTCCTCTTTACCTCTACAAGTCACCACCCCCTCCATTTTCTTCACCTCCTAATTGCCACTAAAGTTCTCCACCGCCACCTTGATCACCATCCTCCCTTCTTCCATAATATTTAAAGTACCCATGGCCGCCTTCTTAGCATATTCACCAGCATACTACTTTTAGTGTTGCTCACCCTTATCACTTCAATGTTCATTTGTGTTACTATTGATTACCATCCTCCGTCACCTTTCTTGTCTTTTACTTGTTAATGCTAATTGCCACTTCACCATGTATCCTGCTTATGGCCTCATAAGTCTCTACCATTTGAAAAGGTTTCATTCATTCTCCTACAAGTCTCCTTCCCTATCCCAAATTCTAGTAGATGAATCAAGAGCTTGCTTAAGTCACTTTTACAATCTATAAACATGCATAAGTGGATTCAATAACAAATCTACCTGGCAATTAGCAAATTGTAACTGATGTATCTGTTTGTATTGCTTTACTATGTAAGCATATGGTATTTTTCAGCAACTTTCATACTTCTCAGTCAAATTAACTATGTGTTATGGTAACTATTCTTTTAAGAAATGAAAATCTTCTTGTCTCCATTTGAATTGATAACTGCACTGTCACTTTATTATCTTCCCTTACCTCATGGAAGAATGATGCAACGAATCCAACCATAGGCCAAATATCCGTGTGGATGTGGTCTAAATAAGCAACATATGAATTTCATTCTCTAATTCAAACATTTCCTCTTTTGTGCAATGTCATATGTTGGGGTTGCATAAGGTTAGATCACATCAAGCTTTTTAAAACCCTAACCTTGACCTTGAAAAGGGGTAGGCTAGGCTGGCCGGGTTGGACAGGGCCATATTAGACACGTAAGCTTGACTCTGACTCTAACCACAAAACAATAAGGCAATGCATGATTTTGTATTCTTGCTACTGAGGACTTACACCCCTAACATATATGCGCTCTAATCAGGATTGGCATCCCCCACCCCCAAATCCCAACTACACTGTTGTTTTAGGAACCTTAGAAATGGAAGAATGGCAGACGCATCCCATTCTAATTCTCCCATCATCACACTAGATCACTAAGTTTCAACCTCCAATGATTCCAACCTTGCTGCCAACCAAGTTATCTGCTACCACATTTGTTTCCTTGTGACAATGAGAAATCTTCCATTTTATGTTGTCCAAGAACACAAGAAGCCCTCTCCCTCACTCCAATACCCACCAAGGTAAATTTCATTGCTGAATAAGCACCAATACAACCAATGAATCACTTTCCACCCAAAGCTACCATATCCCCAAAGACCATGTCTATTCCAGCCCAAGTATAAACACCTTTATGTGTGCCTCAAAGTTTGCTCGCACCTCCGGACAAACTTGGTATGTTTTAACTACTCTTGCATGCTCATTCCAAACCACCCCAGAAGCCCCTACTCTTCCTTGATGTCACATCCCTCTAGCCGGTACCCTAACTGCAATACCCGGAGGTGTGATCCACAACCCCGAAGACCAATTCTCAACAATCATCCTCCCACATAGCACAATAATATAATCAAAAGCAAAGATAAATCTCTGTATGTAATTAAAGAAATAATCAAGGATGGATCTTAGAAGGATCTCAAATCCATATTTAGAGTGCAGAAAAATGATAGCAATATAGAATCAGAGTATAGAGTATAGTGGAAATAAACTCTAAAATCAAATGTGAAAAGGTAGATCAAAATCTAAAGTATTACATCTGAATAAATCAAAGAAGTTTGAACTAATCTAAGTCTTCCATCGGTTCTTCCTCTTCTTCTTCGACCTTTGCCTTTTCCCCTTGGGCTTGTGTACTTGCATCTAAGGATCTACATCTAGCTCACGTTCCCAATGGCGAACAAGACGATGTCTATCATCATTAATGGGTGCTGTCACAGTAGTCTAGACTGGTACTTGGGTTGTACCATGGCCCACTATCTTCTCCCACTATTTCTATAGCTGCATCATATATGGAAGAATCATCATCAGATGAGCTCAGGATCTTTTCCTCACCTGCATAGTCATCTAACAAACGTTGTCCCCGAGGGTGAGTTCAAAAGAACTCAACAAGTAGTTCAAATAAAAACAACCATTACAATCAATATTCAAGAACAAAGCATGATGCAATATGATATGAGAAAATGTGCATGTATGCATCTAACTCTAACATATGCTAGTCTCTAGTGGCGAACATACATTAAGATAGAACACCATACTCCTCTGGGCAGTCTCAGTCACTCTCCCTCACGACTCTTAAGCACGTCTTTTGGGTTCTCCGCGGTAGTTGGGTCAGGGCATCCATCTGAGACAATCACCATGGCTGGGGTTTAGGTCACCACTCTCTCACTCCACCATTGGTATGAGTATTGGCGTGTGTTAGTGTTACCTAGCCCAATGCATTCATTTATTGAGTCATATCAGTCTCGGGGACAAATACTTCCTTTCCTTGCCTTTGGCAATCCGTTCCAATACCTTTCCCCCTAGAGTCATCGTATTTTATGGCTCCATCCAACTCGAACTATTGGACTCTTAACTCTATTGGTCATCCACATATAATAAACAGGAAGCTCTCATGTCCTCTCATAGGTTGTCTACCGGTCTTGAGCGCCCATGAGCCCTTGCTTATTATGTGCGACCCTACCAATGAATGGCCTCCACATTGTGATTGTGTCCTCTCACGGATTAGATATGGGTCTTGAGTGCCCACAATCCCCATTGCTACCATGGATCACTCAGCCTTAATACCCACGCCGATGGGGTGTGATATGACGGGGTTTCTAACCAAACACTTCTAAACAAGTCCTAGGTATGCCATCCAGTAATTTTGGAAAGTGCCAAAGGGCACCATCGAAAAACGTCCCATACCACCTCCACTAATGTCCCGAGACAGAAATATCAAAATGGCATTCCCCGTTCCACAACCACAACATAAGTAATCACAGTACAATATGATTTCATATATAACATTATATCATAATCCTTTAACATTCACATTCATAACAAATACGCATATCACATAAATTGAATATCATAGTGAAATTACAGAGGCATATCTATTATGAACAAGTCCTAAAAATAGTAAATAAGATCTTGGTCTCAAAATAGAAAGTAAATCATGTTATTTGTAAGTGAATGTCCTTACTTCTTGTTGTGAAATCCCACCTAACCCTAATTCGAAGACCCTATTTATATTGGATGAGGAAGTGACTTGAATGATGTTTGACCTCAAAGTTGGACCTTGAGTTCAATGTTGACATCTTTAGGAGAACCTATGAAGTTAGATTTGACCTTTCCTTAAGTTGGTTGAGGACCCAAGTATTGGTTTTGGCCTTGGAGATCCAAAATTCAGCAAGCTGGCAAAGGGGGACTGCTTGGTCGATCCTCCCTTGGTCGATACCATCGACCAAGGCAGCTCTCGAACATAATTGTTCTAATTTTGAAAGTTTTAGATTTTGAATCTTTATATATATGCAAACTCGATCTAAATCTAAACACTTTGCCTCTTAACTATGGAGACCGTGGGAAGAACCGTAGAGCCTCCTCAAGCCAAGGAAGATCCCCAAGCATTCAACCAAGATTTCTTCCATCGATTTCTCTACTTCAAGGTTAGTATTCAATCTCTAACTTCTTAGATTTACTCTCTCTACTATATCTACTTGTTGTTTTGATGTTGAGGAAGGTATTACACTACTGTAATGACCCAACCTCTGATCTTCTTAGTCTTAGAGTGAATCCTCATTCAATCTATGTTTTCCTTGAAGCCACATGGTGTGTTTTTTATGTTTTGATCGAGCATGATGCCATGACTTACTCTTACTATAGTTATGTTTTGAAGACATGTTCCTTAGTAGTTTCCTATGTATGATCCACTATTTTCTATCCTTTAGAATGAATCCCCATTCATTCTAGCCTTTTCAGGATGATCCGCGGTTTTAGCCTAATATGTGATTTGTTGGAATTATATTCCAATGGCCTTATTGGATGTTTAGACCATCATAGATAGTCTTCGTATATTGTTTTAGAATTTTCCTGTTAATTTCGGAGTGTTCCGATGTGTATCGAAGAGTTTCCGACCAATGTTGGAGTTTCTATCCGTACACAAAATGCTTGGTTGATACCATCGACCAAGGGTGCTACTGACAACAACTTACCTCTGTTTTGTCTCCGTTTCACATCTGATCTTTAGAGTTTGTTCCTTATGATCTATACATGTTTGTTTAGGCTTGTTTAGGTGATTTTGGACTTGCTCTCTAATCTCTTACTTGAAGGTTATGAAGTTGGATACAAGGTGAGTACGTTCACTCACAATATGCATAATTACATGCTTTGATATGTTATGACTTGAATGCATGAGTTAGCTACTACAGTTTCACTTTCTTTGCATTGTATTACTTCTGTAATTACAGTAGGCTAATCATGTTATGATTTACATTCTGATATTGATTATGAATGATGTAATTGTGAGAGGAATGTGTTGTGATATTGATGGAATCATGATGATGTGATTGCCTAGGTTGTGGTTGTGAAATGGGGAATGCCCTTTTGGTGTTTCTGCCATTGGACACCAATATAGGTGGTATGGGACGCATTCCTATTGTGTCCTTTGGCGCTTTCCTTGACTATTGGTTGACATACCTAGGATTGGTCTAGAAGTGTGTGGCTAGGGAAACCCCTGTCATATCTGACCCTATCAAAAGGGGAATTGTGACCGAGTGACCCATGACAGCAATGGGGATTTGTGGGTGCTCAAGACTGAGTACTAACCCGTGAGAGCACTCAAATCACACTGTGGGGGCCATTCATTTGTAGGGTCGCATTTAATAAACTTGGGCTCGTGGGCGTTAGAGATTACGAGAAGCATGAGAGGACACAAGAGCTTCCCGTTTATTATTTTTGGATGACCAATAGGGTTAAGAGTTTACATAGCCGGGAAGGAGATGGTGACTCTAGGGGTAAAGATACTGGAAAGGATTGTAGGAAGCAAGGAATGGAAGTATCCGACCCTAAGTAGATGTGACTTCGTAGATGACTTGCATTGGGCTAAGTTTAACCCTAACACGCGCCAATACTCATACCAATGGTGGTGAGCGATAGTGTTGACTTAAACCCCTGACATGGAATGTCCAGGAAGGATGCCTTGATCCAATTACCAATGGAGAACCCAAAAGACCGGGAAGGTTGAGGGAGAGTGAGTTGAGACATAACCAGAGGAGTATGATGATTTATCTTATTGCATGTCTGCCAATAGAGACAAGCATACATAAAGTTAGAAGCATATTTGCATTCATTGTCTCATGTCATTGCATTTATGTTTGCTTTGAATTATGTGTAAATGTATATATATATTGCGATTGAACTAGTCGCTAAGTTTTTTTGAGCTTACCCTTCGGGGTATATGTTTTTGGATGCCGATGCAGGAACGGAAGAGAACCCGTGCTCCGGTACGGAGGACCCTTCCCTACATGATACAACTATGGAAGTCATTGGAGAAGGTTATGACTAGTGGTGTGCTCAGTACACAGGTTTGGACCACACTGATGGCTCCTATTGATAGTAGCAGACATCGTCTTATTTTCCGGTGGGATCGTGAGTTAGAAGTTGATCCGAAGTTGCAAGAGCACAACCCTAAGGCGAAAAAGATGAAGACTGAAGAAGAAGAAGAGCCTATGGAAGATTTTGATTAGTTTATTCTTTATTCTTCTAGACTTTTATTTTTAGTGGTAATAGTTTTAGACAATGATCTAGATATTCGATTTCTACCTTCTGCGTTCATTTGTAGAGTTTATTTCCATTATACTCTACAGTTATCTTTTTGTTTGGAATCTTTTGTTTCACACTCTGATATTCTTTTGTGATCCTTTCTAAATTGTTTCTTAATTCACTTTAATACAATGATTTATTCTTTCTATTGATTATGTTATTGTGCTGTGGATATGATCGCCTTAAACTTGATCTTCGGGGATGTGGATTACACACTCGGGTATACCAGATAGGGTACCAGCTGGGTGGATGTGATAGTTGTCGTCTCGAAACCTTCGCAAAGTAGACCAAAAAGTAGGTTCACACTTGCCAAAGAAACCCCAATAATACGATGATTAAATATCATGAACAAACCCCTAAGGTTATAAGATGAATAGAGGTCAAAACAGGGCAGCTTGTTGTCACGGTACCCTTTAGTCGCTTGGCTTGGTTGCTTGAGGCGACCAAGGCAATCGACCAAGCCTTCTGTGTATGGACAGTAAAACCAAGATCAGTCAAAAACTCATCGTTTGGAATCCAAAACACTCCAAAATTTATAGGAAACCTCTGAAATAATATAAGGAGACTATCTAACATAATTTAGGCTTCAATCATGGTCAAGGGAGTGAAAGCCTAACGAGTTCAAAAATAGGTTTCATATCAATAAGCAATTTCACGGATAGACTAGAGTGAATGGGGATTCACTCTAGGACTAATATCAAAGTAGAATAAGATCTAAAAACAACCTACAATATGATATAGCATGGATTGGAAATCAATAATCAAAGAGACTACAATCATATGGGTTCATGCTAGACTTATATCGAAATCACACCGTGAAGTTCACGGAAGAACTAAAGTGAATGGGGATTCACTCTAAAACTATGAGGATGAAGGAGTAGGTCATTACAGTAGCATAAGACCTTCCTCAAAGTCTCATCAATAGGTAGAATCAATAAGAGATTGTAGAACTAGAAGAATGAGAGTGTTCGCTAACCTTAGAGAAGAAAAGTTGTCAAGCGAAAAGCTTCACGGATACTTGGGATTCTTCCTTGACCTTGGAGAGAGTGCTCTAGGGTGTCTCTGACGTTCTCCAACAACTTAATGACAATATGACACGAATTAGGTTGAAGTTTGCTTCGAAAACCTAATTTCCAAAAAGTACCAAAATTGTCTTGGGATTGGTTGGTCGCTTGGGGGGACCTGTAAAATCCGGCCCTATCCTAACCCTGACCCAGCCCGGATTTTATATTGTTGCAGGTCCGAAGACTCGAAGTGGTGGTAGAAGAGATCTGTGGGCCCTCTTTGTGGATGATTTGATGCTTAATACAGAGCCTATGGACATTGACAATGATGCCCCTTACTTGAGCACATTGTCAGTGTTGAGTGAAAATCTCTGCATCGATGAAGATTGAATTAGTTGAAGCACTTCTTGGAACCCCGTGATCAATCCGAAGGTATTTTCTGAAACTAAACTTGCTGATTGACTTGTAGGAGAAAACCCCACTCGATTTGACCCTATATAGCCTCCTGATTCCACTCCTGAAGTTGTTGTCATGGCTTGGTCGACTGACAGTCGACCAGCCAGTCGACCAAGAGTAATGGAATTCGAAATACACTAAATCTCTTCCCATTTTGCCCCTACCTTTTTGGAACTCGTGAATGAGGACCTAAACTAATCATTGGCACTCCAGAGCTTGAGGTTGGACACTCTCTTGGGCTATTCCTTGATGTTTGGGAAGATCTTTGACTCCAATCATTAGTGTATACATTAATCATCAACTCAAGGTATGATTTCTTCTATTCTTCTTCTATTCTATTCATTTTTCTATCAATTGATGATCTTGAAACCATGGCTGAAGTGCTGCAACCTTGCAAACACTTAACCATGAGTCTCCCCCTTTCAATTCCTTAATCCTCCCCCACTCATGCTATGGTATGATTCAAATGAGATTAATTGCACTCCATCACTTTGATTCTATTCAATTTAACCTATTTTGATTCAAATCTGATATGTAGATGCATATTAAGCTTAGATTATAATGAAATTAAGATTCTAACTTGATTCTTAACGCTCATTTGATTGATTCCTATCATCCTTTACAATTTCTATCAATTCCAAATTATTTCTTGTTAAGTATCATATAGAACCTAAGATTTCGATTTGGGCATTTTTGATTGAGCCGTTGGATCATCATGAAAATTAGTGTGTAGTATCCTCTTACTGTTATAAACATGCCCTCCAAATTTCGTGACGATCTGAGCACCGGGAGGGCAGTTTCGGATCAAGTTTCCATTGCTATACTGTAGTCAACAAGTCTTGGTCGACTGCTTGGTCGACTGACAGTCGACCAAGCCAGTCAACCAAGAGCTGTTAAGACCTCTGTACTCAGCCTAATTGATCCATTTGAACCCCGATTCGATTGCTTTCTTCTTTGACATTACTTGTATGTTATCTAGGGTGTCAACACTGATTTTGGGACCATACTTGGTGATCATTAAATCTATTTACAACTTGATTAAGGTAAAGACAGTCGTTAACTCATATCTTGATGGCTATCCAAATATATTGTAGAATATGATTTCCATTTTCTCAGTCTTTCTTTTATGAACAGGACATTGTGGTTGGTTGCTAAATTCTCGAGAGCAAGCTCCCTACCTGCGTGATGTAACATCTTGATGTAGTCTACTGCAAAGTTACTTACTTAAGGCCGTGTCCAGCTGCCTTTCAGCATGATGCAAATATATTAAACCTCTTGGATATGATTTGATGAACTAAAGTGGCCACTGTAGCTTGATTCATTCTTCAAATATCATTTTCAAGAAGTCAAAATCTATGAGACTCATTTTTCTAAGGTACCTGAGATCAATGCAAAGCTCACACTGATTCCCAACATGTGATTCTTGATTTGATGATGAGTTATTAATTTGTCTTATGAATTATGATCTGCAGGTGGGTGATCTAACTTGGGAAGCCTTTTGTGAGGTAAGGCTGTTGGAGGCTTTGGATGCAGGACTTATAGAGCCAGAGCTGAAGTGTTGGAAAGTGGATCATTTTTTGGGTCTTCTTGTGAGGCTGTTTTGACTCTTGGGAAAGCCATGCTTTTGAAAAGGTTCAATATATGAGCAAGTGTGGAGGGTATAATTAAGATCAAATGAGAAGACTTCGGAGATTGAGAAAAAACTTCGACTGGATCCTTCGATAGTGCAGGTATTTTGGGAAAGCTTATTTCTCAAGACGGATGACTATGGTTTTGATCCCAAGCAACTTGATGCTGGTGAATGTCATCAGTCTTACACCCATGGTCGTCTGTATCACATCACCATGGCATAGCGGCTTAAGTATATCATTTGTGTTGGTATATGCTTCCATCCCCATCTTCTTTCCTTTCAGGTATTATATTTTGGTATTTTCTTTCTTTCCTCTATTACTCCTTAAATTTAAGAGAGATAAGCTTTGGTTCCATTGCTCTTGATTTTCAACAATGATATCCCTATTTCTTTTACTTATTCAAGTTTGTTGCACTAACAAACTTGAAGTTTGTTGCACTAACAACTATGTGCTTGGTGTTAAGATTGTCAGAAATATGGGTCCTAAGACTCCAAAGGAGAAAACCAAGATGGAAAGAGTTCCGATGATATCCAGAATCTGAATCCCTGGAGTGACAAGACCACTATCTTGTATCTCAAAGAATTCCGATGATTCTTTGTTAACTCCTGAAAGAGATGGAAAATCATTCTCCAAGAATGTTGCATCCCTAGACTCAAGTTCCGTTCTCCTCTCACTCTCATCTAGTCCAATGAAGACATGGCCCTTTGAGGGTTCAGAATATCTCACAAAGATACACTTTCTTCCTCTGGGTCCAAGCTTTCCATATTGGTGAGAAGTAGAGTGAACATATGCTGCACATCCCCATGCGCGCAAGTAACTCAAATCTGGCTTCCTTCCGGTCCACAACTCATATGGTGTGGAAGGAACCGATTTGGTTGGAACTCTGTTGAGGATATAGGCCGCATTCAGCAAAGCATCTCCCCAATAAGAGATGGGTAGATTTGCCTGCGCCATCATGGATCTCACCATGTCTAGCAAGGTTCTATTCCTCCTCTCAGCAACCCCATTTTGCTGTGGAGTCCCTGGAATAGTAAGTTGTCTAGATATCCCCTTTTCATCACAGAACCCTTTGAACATATCGGAGAGATACTCTCTTCCTCTATCCGTTCTAAGAGTTTTAATCCTTTTATCTAATGATTCTCAACCAAGCTCATGAATTTCTTAAAACATTCCAGAGCTTCTGACTTATGAGAAATTAGATAAATGTGACCATACCTTGTATAATCATCTATGAATGTGATGAAATAAGACTGTCCTTTTCTAGTATGCACATTCATGGGTCCACACACATCTGAATGGATAAGTTCTAAAGGAAGAGAGGCTCTCAAAGCCTTTTTAAATGGTTTTCTAGTTGCTTTTCTGCTAGACATGACTCACAAAGTTGGCGAATCGGATAGTGAACCTTGGCCTAAGAGACCTTCTCTTGCCAACCTGTTCATCCTATCTAAGCCAATATGTCCTAGTCTAGCATGCCACAAATTAGAATCAATACACACAGTATTTTGGCAAACAAAAGCACTACTAGAATTAAATGAATAATCAATTGTATCCAATACAATGAAACCATTATCAAGAAAACCATAACCATAAACTATATCACTCAGATACAAAACCAAAGAATTGTTTTCAAATACAACTCTAAAACCATGTCTTAAAAGATAAATAACGAAACAAGATTTCGCCGAATGTCCTGGAGCATACAGCACACTCATGGAGTAACAGCGTCCGGCCACCTCGCAAAACTAATTTGCATGTGCCTATGCCATGAACCTCCACGCTTGAGCTGTTCCCCATCATTATTCTTTTGCTTCCTCTTGGAATACGATGGTATTCCACGAAGCTCGAGCGTTCCCTTGTTATGTGTTACGCACTTCGAATCAACAATCCACAAAGGATTTAGTTCAGCAAGCATAGTAGAACTTGTTACATAACAAGATGAGGTATAACACACAAGACATACCTCTTGCTCGGTGCAATCACGAGCAAAATGACCAGGCTTTCGGCACTTGAAGCAAATCAAAGCTGATTTCGTCTTGCCAGCACTAGTCCCCCTTGAACGCTTGGGGCCACTCTTGTTTTTGTTCCCACCCTGGTTACTTTGCTTGGACCGCTGAGGTTGAGCTTTCTCTCTCTTGCGCTTGAAGCCTACACCCTTACTAGTGCTAGCTTCAACAGCAAATACATCAGTTTGAGGGGCATCGGCCAACATCCGATCCTCATCAAGCTCAAGGTGCTTGGCAGCTTGATCGAAAGTCTTGACCTCATCAGCATGAGTCAAGAAGATCTTCATATGCTCCCAAGTCTTTGGCAATGACCTGATGACTGCGGAGACTTGCTCCTCATCAGTCTTCTGGTGCCCACATGCGCTCAACTCACTAATCATGTTAGACATGATGGTTATATGCTGCCTCATGGTGTGACCCTGGCGCATCTTATAACCGTCAAAGGTGAGTCCGAGCTGGAGGCCTCTTGTGGTGGAAGTCCCTCCATACTAGAACTTCACAGCCTCCCACAAAGACTTTGCAGTCCTATGCTTCTCATAACGAAGCATCAGGTCATACCTCATGGAGCTCAGGATTGTAATCCTGGCTACCCGGTCTTTCCTCTTCCAAGCATTGTATGTATCAAGGTCCCTGCGATGTTGTGCAGTGGTACCTTCCTTAGGTGGGTTCATGGTCTGGTTTATGGTCTCCAGCAGATCCTGCTCTTCCAGGAGATATTGCACCTTTCGGTGCCAGAGGTCATAATTCCTCTCATTCAGCTTATCTCCTTTAGTGAGGTCAGCAACAATGCTCTTGGTAGCAGCCATTTTTTCTAGAGATATTACATACAAGAATGAGTTCAATAAATCTAGCATAAAACACAACTCATGCAACAACAAATCACACTAGCATAGTCAACCTATGGGATAAGCACTTAAACCAAAAGAGATGCTAAAAAACATTCAATCAAATTCTCATGCAAACCCACATAGACTTATACACTAGCTTCATTCTGTGCAAGAAACATGATTGATAGACCCATAAATAAAAAATAGTTTTATTAAAATAAAACATGCAATCATGTTCAAGCTATGAGGTGGTTCACACAGAACACTTCTACCTCATTAGCTCCCACTAGGCCCCATTAGGCCCTCAATGCCCAAACACCACACAGATTGTCGGGCCATTGGTGTCCAGTAAGTTAGAAACACATTCTGAACTGGACAGACCAATATCCAAAAATAAATCCATCTCCCAGACGGACTGCCGTCTGCCCAGACAGAATTCCGTCTGCCTTTTATGCCCAGACGGATGACCGTCTGCCCAGACGGAAATTCCATCTGGCATTCTGTGACCAGACGGATGACCGTCTGTCAGATGGAAATTCCGTCTGGGTCACTGTGACTAGTCTGATAATAGACGGACGACCGTCTAGTCAAACGGTCGTCTGTCTGGTCCACAGTGACCAAAAAACGGCGATTTTTCAATTTTTCTTGAACGAAATTTTTTTCATAAAAAAACGGAAAACAAGTTTTTTTACTCAAAAAATCATCCAAAAAATACATGAAAAAATCCAGCATTAATTATTAAACAAAAATTATTATCATCATGGATTATCAATTCATGCAAATCTTCATTAGGAAAATTCACAAGGATCCTAATCAAAATTAAGGGTTTCCAAAAACCCTATCAATTCTCCCATGTGTTTCGTATTAAACCCTTGATCCTCCCATTGGATCCATACAATAAAATTAAACAATGGGGAGGAACAAAAAAAAACGTGGGAACCAATGGCTCTGATACCAATGTTGGTAGTACTTCAAAAATAGTTCAATTCAACTAATTGACGGGGGAAAGATTCCTTACCTGAATTCGCTTTCCCTTTTATGAAGTATTCGCAGCGGAAGTCTAGATCCACATTCTCGTTCAACCACCAAAGCTCTACCGGGGCGATTCCACAATCACTAGGAAAGGGAATGATATCCACAACCCAAATGCCGTGGATTAATGGAATGAAGATAAAAAACTAGGAAAGGAAAATTTTCCAAGCCTGCGATTCTAAGAGAGAGGGAGAGAGGGAGAGAGAGAGATGGAGCCGCCGTTTCTTAGAGATAAATCTCGTGCGAATGAATCACTCAGTTACTCACTAATGCTGTGGTTACCAAAATATATAACCCTATTTTGTAACCGCCCTAATGGTGAGTTTCCAATATTGCCCTTGGGCATTTAATTTATTAATCATATTAATAAATTCCAACAGGAAATCATGGATTCCGTAACATTAATTTTAAATCATTCATTTGCAATATAGCAACCACTGGCCACTGCAACTGTTACGTGTGCCTCAAATTCTTTTACCAGGTTATAATACTAACTGCTCTTGATATACTTTGGCAGTTATATTGAATGTCCTGTTTTCTGAGTTTTGTAATGGAGGTGGGACTTGGGCTGACAGGACCTTGTTAACATGAGATCATTTACTTGGTTAATGCACAAATCAAATATTAGTTCAATTGGACACTCAACTTCTTTCACAGAAGGCACAAAGCTTGAAGGCGACCTACTGTATTCATCTGCAAAACAACAATGAAAATTAAATTTGAACATGTTACAGCAGGTGCCTTACCAAGTCAACGAGGCTCCCAAAACTGCAGTATCTAGGCATGGTCATAACACGAATAAATTTAAGCTAAATGTGCTTTGACAAACAAATAAATTTAAAGTTGTGAGATTTTTCACATCCTAGTGTTAAGAATTCATTGAACCTTATTGCTATCATGATTCAATTTCTAGTATGCCACTACCCATTTAACCAGCTAATGGTTGTATATGTTTAATTCATCCATATCTAAGTTTACTGCCTGTTTGTTTTAACCTTATGTTGATTTAGTAGACATCGTTAGTAACATTAGTCTAATGGAAATGCATTAAACTTCAATTGAATTGGGTATTGAGATATTTACATATGCAATATATATATATATATATATATATATATATATATATATATATATATATATATATATATATATATATATATATATATATATGCTTACTGAAAAGAATGGTTTCTTTCGTTCCGAAATTATACCATATTTACACTATTTTTAAGCACAAATTTTGCATTGAAATTGTACGTACCGTTATACAAAATACGTATTGTATAAATTTGGTATGTATAGTTTCAAAACCTAGTTTTGAAATTCGGTATGGTACTGATACCATATCGAATTACTAGTATCGTACCGAATTGACACTCTTAGATAGAGAATTGCAAGTGAAAATGTGGAACCCAAAGAGAAGTAGAGATAAAAGACTCTTGGGTGATGGAACCATCTTGAAAAGATTAGGCGGAAAAAAAATGATAAGAATTTTGAGAAAAAGAGAAGTAACTCTTTTTGGAAAAAAAGAAAAAAAAAAAAAAACTAAATGGTGTTTGGATTTTGATTATAGTTTAGATTAATAATAGGGATAATTACTATTGGCCCCCTGTACTTTGATTTTATTACTACTGTATCCCTTGTACTTTTCAAAATTACTAATCCAACATTTAACTTTGTCTACAATTACTATTGCCCCCTTAAATTAAGTTCCGTTAGTTTACTGATGATGTGACATCTTTATATTTCCTCAAAAACCCCAAAATACCCTTATACTTATCTTTTTACTTATTTACCCTTTTGTCTAGTTATAGTAGTACCTTCAATTAACTGTGGAGAAAAAAATAACTATAATCCGTTATATTCTAAAAAAAAAACCACCAAATAAAGAAAGAACGATTAAATAAAACTCAAATAAAAAGCGAAGAGAAAGGAAAATCGAATTCAACTCAAATTGGAAACTAAATATCATCTAAAATATTTTCAAAATAAATGAAGTTTAGTAACGGTGAGAAACTAAATTGGATTTGGATTTTGCTCATTTCTTTAATTTAAAATATATGAAGTTTAGTGAAGATGGGAAACCAAATCGGATTTGGGTTTTGCCCATTTCTTTAATTCAAAATAAATGAAGCTTAGTGAAGGCCAAAAACCAAATCGGATTTGGATTTTGCCTATTTCATTAATTCAAAATAAATGAAGTTTAGGGTAAAATTGACATTTAATCTGGTTTTTATAAATGATGTATCATCGTCTTTTGATTTCTTAATTTTAATGAAGGGCAAATTAGACATTACATATTCAAACTTAATGACTACTTAACACCGTTATAAGGAAGGGGGGCAACAGTAATTTTGTAAAGAACAGGGTTTTATTAGTAATAAAATCAAACTACAGGGGGCAACAGTAATTATCCCTTAATAATATCTGAATGGGTGGTAATAAGAAAAATGTATTGTTATGTTAAAACTTAAAACATCCGCATCTAGCGGTCTAGGACGTCTCTGGTTCTTGATTGGTCGAGACGTGGAGCGTGTAAGTTGTAACTTGTAACACAAGTTGGCCTGGATGACCCTTAGATAAATTAAAAAATAATCATAATAATCATAATCATAATCATATTAATATTAGAAGTGGAAAAGCCAGATGGGTAAAGATAAATCCTACTCGAAAAAGGAAAGGAGAGATTTAATATAAACCTGGAACCAAGAAATATAAAATACGGTAGAGCCCAGGGAGCGGAGCCGATGTTTTTCTTTCTTCTTCTTCAACAACATCGCATATCAGACCATTGAAGATCGGTCGATCCCCTTCATACAGAATGTAAAACCCAGCCCTAACCTTGACCCGGAAACCTTGTTATTTGTAGGTCCAGTGACCCGAAGTAAAGTAAGAAGTCAGCTTTGGGCCATCCCAGTGGAGGACTTGGTGTCTGGCTTTGAATCCATGAGAGTTGATGATGAGGTTCTATTTATGGAAATTGAATCTTGATGAAGATCGGATTAGTTGATGGACTTGGAGTGCTCTCTATCATGGTTTAAAGGCATTTCTACCTATTAGGTAAGTCAATTGATATGTGTGCAAAACCCCTTTAGGATTGGATTTGATCTGGGTCTTCAATTCCCTGTTTAGGAGTTGCTTTGAACCGATTGGTCGACCGATTGGTCGATCGGACCAGTCGACCAATCCACTCGACCAATGGGTTTTGTCTTTGGCAATTAGGTCTTGCTTGCTCTATTTAAGTCCAATCTCGAGTCTACTTCGTATTTTCTGCCTCCAAACTCTTTGGAACGAACCAAAAACCTCTGCAAGTCATCTCCCTTGCATCCTTGGTGTTTTTCTTGACGGATCTTCGTCAAAACTCTTCCTTTTGCATCAAAGGTATGTCTACACTCTCTTCTTCTCCTCCATCTCTGTTTTTCTTTCCTTTTTGAGTTGAGACAGTAGAGGAGATGTTGCATTCTCTGTTGCAAACATCTCTGGACTTGTCTCTCATGTTCTTCCTAAGGATTAATGGCTAATGCAATGATCTTAACCATGATCAAATCATGATCTTGTCTTTGTTTATCTTTTGATTTGAATTCTGATCTTCTTAGATCTACTATATTGATCATGTTAGTAGTCAATTGCTGTGTTTTCTTTTCATGATCCATGATCTATCAATCTCTAGTTGTTTCTCTTCTACCATACCATGCTTTCTTCATGAATCATGATAGTTACATATATGGTAGGTTTTGTTTCCTTATTTAGATTTATGCTCTTAGGTCTATTTTCTTGAAGATCTAAGTATGCCTTCCATGATATCTTTATCTGAATCAATGATTCATTCTCCTATTGTTCTTGTCTATGATTTCTATCTTGAATTCTTCAAGAACCATGATTGATCTAATTATGGTAACTTTTTGTTTCCTAATTTGTATCTTGAAGACTTGATTCGATTAGTGTTTTGAGGTCCCCTATATGTTAGGATACTACTAATGTAGTTTACCCCTTGATTAGTACCCTTTTGAACCACCAAATTCGGATTTTATATCTTAAAACTCTGATTTTGTAGGCTACTGTCTTCATTGGTCGATCAGGGGCGTAGACCAATCCAATCGACCAATGAGTACAAAGCAACTCCGAATTGGTATGTTTTGGATGTTTTGGTATCTTTTCTGTTAGGGATCTTTCCTAATATGTTGTATACACTTGTTTAGGACCTTCTTCTCAAGTTTGTCAAGATCTTACTTGATTTCTTAGGATTCCTTTGCAAGTTATAAAAGGTAAGGATGGTTACTTCTTTAACAACATAAATTGCATATCATTGTTTCCATATTTGAATCTTGTTAATTTATTTCTTTAATTAGATTCTTATAATGTTATACTACTGTGGTACTATCTTGATATCAGTAGCATCACTTATTTATATTGAATTGACTCATGTATGATTTACTTACCAGTTATATACAAGTTGATTGTAATTATTGATTTCTTTCCATATATGAAGTTACCATATATGAAGTTACCATGTATGTGATGTTATGAATTGATGCTTGTGTATGCTTAAGTATGGTTTGGAAAGGAGAGGTGTCCTTTTGACACTTCTGTCCTTGGACTACTACGGGAATATTATGGGATGTTTCCGGAGATGCCCTCTGGACACCTTCCTAAACTGTTGGATGACATATCTAGGAATGTCTAGTAGTGTTGGGCTAGGATGTCCCGTTATGTCAGACCCTAATCGGAGGGGTATTGAGACCGAACGACCCGTGGTAGCAATGGGGATTCATGGGCGCTCAAGACCGGTAACCAACCCGTGAGAGGACAGGAATCACATTGTGGGGGCCATTTATTGGTAGGGTTGCATATGGATAGACTTGGGCTCACGGGCGCTCAAGACCGGTAACCAACCCGTGAGGGGACGTGAGAGCTTCCCGTTTACAATATGTGGATAACCAATAGGGTTGATGAGTCCGTAGTCAGGGACTATGAGGACTCTAGTGTGAAGGATACCGGAAAAGATCGTCAGGGACGAGGAATGGACGTATCTGGATCTGACTTGATGTAACTAAGTAGAAGACTTGCATTTGGCTAGGCTTAACCCTAACATGCGCCGGTATTTAGACCAATGGTGATGTGAGAGAGTGGTGACCTATACCCCCAGCCATGGAATGTCCCGAGGGATGCCGGACCCATTACCAACTGATGATGAGTGATTGAGACTTTCCTAAAGAAGTACGGTGCTATGACTTAAAGCATGTCTGCCAATAGAGACCAGCATACTTAGAGTTAGATTCATACATTCATTGTTTGTCTCATACCATATTGCATCTATGTTTGTTTTGTAATCCTGCCATTTATGTTATTATGGATTTAACTGCCTTACTGAGTTTCTTTGAAACTCATTCCTTTATTATACAATGTTTGTTAGACCATTCTACAGGTTCTGAATATTATGACGGCTCGTATGAAGAAGCGCAAGGAGAAGAGGCATATCTCCAGGAAGGTGATTGCGGTTACGACAATTACACTGAAGATCCCGCGAGTGGTTATGCTCCGTACGATGCTTAGTCCGACCATAGAGTGGAAGCGCCCTTGTTCCGTTTATGAGATTTATACTTATAGGGATATTGTCTATAAGATTGAGAACAATTTAGTTACCTCTTGTACCTGCTATTGGGATTAGATCCTATCCTGTTTATTCTCTTTTAGAACTACTTTTCCGCTGGTTGTAGAGTGGAATTTCGCCTCACTTTACTTATCTGATTTAGACACTCTGATTATATTTAGTACTCTGATTTATATATGATTCATGTTTTCCTTATTTGGATCTATGGTTTATCTTTCGCACTTTTATTATTATTGTTCATGATTATGTTATTGTTTATGTGGGAGGTTGATTACTCGATACCTGATCTTCGGGCTATGGATCACACTCTCGGGTATGCCAGATAGGGTACCGGCTGGGAGGATGTGACAGAATACAGGTACTTTATCTAATTCAGTATTTTTATTTTCTCTCTCTCTGAGTCTTTGTAACTTAGCTTATATGCATGGCTTCCACTTCAAATACTTGTAAGCGGTTGAAGGTTTCAACCGTAAACTGCCATTCTGGTGTTAAGAATAATGGTATCATCCCTACTAATCTTAGTGCCCTACTTCCAGATGAAATTCAGATTCTGATAATAAACAAATTAGACTTGGTGGGATTCCATCGTTTCGGTTCTGTGTGCCGGCAATGGCAATCCATCGCCATTGCTTCCAACAAAATACTGCATCAATTTCTCCTCAAACCTCAATTCCCATGGCTCATGCTTTCCTACATGGAGTCAGAGTGTCCTTATTATCATCATCATTCAGTGTGTCATCATGATTATCATGATCATCATCATCGGGGGTTTTTCAGTCTCCTCCATGACAAAGTTTTTAGGTTAAAGATGCCTAAAATATTCCATGGTGCTCGCTGTTGTGGGTCAAACTGGGGTTGGTTGATAATGTTGGGTAATAACGACGAAAGCATGTTCCTTCTTAATCCATTTACTCTTATCCGTATTAAACTTCCACATAGATTTACTCTTCATCCTTTTTTACTTATATCTGCAATATATGAACCCAATCCGAATTATATTCGTAAAGTTATGTTGTCATCGTCTCCTTCTACTGCTTCAGCTGCTAACGATTTCAATTTGAATGAAAACCCTTATTCTGTTGCAAGTGATGATTGTTGGGTCGTAGCTATTTATATGAGCCGTCATTTAGCCTTCTGTAGACTGGGACATAGAGCATGGACCCCCTTGACAAAGAACTTTATAGAACCAAAACCTCTTGGATATGAAGACCTCATTGTCTATCAAGGAAAATTGTATGCGATTAAGTTCAGTTTTGATCTTATACTTCTGGAGTTATCTCCTCAACCAAGGCAAACAAGTTGCAACATTGCCCCTCCACCGATGGAACAATTGGATGAACATACATATAGTTCACTTTATTTGGTGGAATGTTGCGGAGAGTTGCTAGTGGTTGCAAGATGGACCAAATTCATTGCAATTGATTTTACTTCTAAATATCTTCCCGATGGTTATCTTCCAACAACTTTTATGTTCAAGGTATATAAGTTAGATCTACCGCACCAGTGCTGGATTAAGGTTGAAGACTTAGGCGATCAAATGTTATTTATTGGCACAAGTACTGACATTTCTATCTCGGCATTCGACTATCCTAGATTTAAAAGAAACTCTATATATTTTACAGATGATTACTTTCACAATTTTGATGCCATGCAGCTTCGAACAAGTTGTGAGAGAGCTGCTTGTTATGATTTGGGTGTGTTTCACTTAAAAGATAATAGCATTGGGGCTATTTTCTCAAATGCTTCACATTCATATTTGTCTCCACCTGTATGGTTCACACCGGTTTTTTAGTAGCAAGAACAGATTTTTAGAGAGCTTTTGAGGTGGGGCTTTTTTTTATTTTTTTGTACTTTTTATGTTTTTATTAATTGAACTGGCTCCCTTTTATTCTTTCCTTGATTGGCTTCCAGACTTTTACAATGTTCATTTATTTCATCAAATTGTTTTATTTGGACAAACATAATCAAGCTCATCAATAATGAAAATTCCCACTGCTTCCTCTGCCTCTTAACCAATAATCTCTCTCTCTCTCTCTCTCTCTCTCTCTCTCTCTCTCTCTCTCTCTCTCTCTCTCCCTCTCTCTCTTTCTCTCTCTCTCTTTTCTTTAATAAAGATCGATTGTATTAAATTTAGAAAGGGAAAAAAGAAGAAAGAGATTACACCATAAAAGGAACCATACAAGACTTAGTTAGAAAGACCAAATCCTAAAAAATTCAACAAAACTCAAATTGCTATTGTCTTGTTGCATCCCTTTCTAATTCCAGGATCATCAAAGACCATTCCATTTGGATAATAAGATCAAAAGATAAAAATAGTATATTGATGTATAACAAATAAGCATGACTAGATAGAGAGAATGAGTGGTAATTGAGTTGTATCTTCTCAAGTGAATGATGAACTCCAAGCCCTAAATCTGTATCTTTATCATCTAAAAGGCAGGTGGGTTGATCCATGAACTATATAATCAGCATTAACAATCTTGCATGGCACTAACCTCGGTGGATGGTGATGATTGGTGAGAAATGGGGAAAACTTATGGTGGAGGGATGAGGATATATGACTTCTAGGGTTTAGGGAGATGAAGGAGCGGTTGGACAGAGTAGGATTTTCAGACCTTTTTGCTACATTCTTTCCGAGTAGCAGTTTTTCTTTTATTTTTTTGGTAATCGAGTAGCAGTTTGATTGTATATAATAACCAGCAATATGCTCATCCTTAATTCAACAATGCAAATTCCTTTAAACAGAGCTTATACTGCTGCCACTTAAATAGCTGGTTTCTAATCTGAAATTATGAGAAATAGAAATATTTTATTAAGACCAAATTGTCTTGTTGCAATAATTTTTTTTATTTTGTAATTTGGTAATGTAGGCTAGTTAAAAGTTGTAAAATTGTTTAATTTGTGAAGGTTTAAGGTAGAGCAGAGACACTCATGAGATACCATATCCTTGGGTGTCTGTAATGAATCATGGTTGTTTAGTATTGTAAATGTTAAGATGATATACGCATTAATAGATAACATCATAACATGAGATGTATCAATTTCCTAATCTGGCTTTTGATTCTTCATTGTTTCATTCTTTGAGGGGACATGCCATAGACCGGCAGTCGTATGTCTCTTGACTTCTTAACTAGTAGGTGATTGGGAGTTCAACCAGCAACTGAGATGGTTGGAAAGAGTCCTCTTGTCAACCCTAGGGAGTAGTGTACAACATTGTCCTCGCACACCCCCCTCCCCCCACCATACATTCACACGAGAGGTCCACTTTGTTAGTGTTCAAAGGTAGCCCCCCTTAGAATGGGTCTGTGTGTGGGGGGGGGCGGGGGGGGGGAACTAGGGCGAAGTTATATATCACACTGGGGGGACTTTTTCCCGGTTGGCCATATATTCACCATTCTGTTGAATTCCGAGCCATTTATAGCATTCTGGAAAGAAGAAATATTCTTTGATAAATATAAAAGATGAATTACTTGGATTGAGTACAGCTGAAGTTTAGATAAAAAGACAAGCCAATGGTGTCTCTATCACATGAATTCTTCAATTTCCTGCTATAACTTTGTGCACACTTGGAGGGATAGATCTTCATGCAAGGTCAATTGCTTTGCTCTTGTTGGTTTCCTTCGATCGGGTTACCGTTCATTCATTTTTGGTATTCTGTTTGGCTGTGGAGTTGTGGTTATACATTAGCATTGTTGATTTGAATTGAAAAATAGGAGTCTTCACCGTTGTACGTTTTGGATTGAATTCTTTATTACGGTGTCTTCTTTTGGCATTGAAGAACTTAATCTGATGAATTTAGGTTTTGGGATATCTGCAAAATTGAGGGTTAGATTGACAAAGATGGGGAGCAGAGAGTCTTGGGGATAGGGGAGGGAGAGGGAGAAGATGTTGAAGCTGGAGCTGCAGAGAAAGAAGGGGGTGGGGTTGGTAACAAAATGCTCTACTCATTCTAAGATATCTAAAGTTCTCTTATTTCTTACTTTTAAATTCTTTTGCCCTTGAATCAGGTGGGATTATTCTAATCCGGGCTACCTCGATGCACTTAAGCACCTTACTGATCTGAAAGAAGAAGGTGGGTTTGTAGACCCACATGCTCTGTTTGTAGTGGATTATTCTAGTGAAAGCTATGTAGGTAAAATTAAGACGGTGGCCTTGACAAATTTTGATACTAACAGGCTACAAATAATCCTGGAAAATGGGGTTCCAGTTGTCAGTAATCAGGTGAATTAGAAGTTTTCCAAGATTAAATATTTGTTAGTCATTACTCTATTTTTTGTTTTGCATAACTCCTATTTGATGCGTTTTGGAGCTTTGTGTAGGTGCAACTTCTATTGTTGATATGCGTCCTCAACAAAAAAATGTCTAAACTGTGTCAACTCACTGGAGTAAAACTGATAACGTCTCTCTCTCCCCTCTCAGATTCCATCTTGAAATTGGATTAGTAGTTTGGGTGCCATCTAGTTCAATGATGATACCATTATCATCCTAACTTGAAACCATATGTTGAAGATCTTGGGCAATTCCTGTCTCTGGTTCATGCGTCTTCTTGACTAAAGAAATTAGGTTGGTTGTTTAAGGTTCTTTGGCTTTTGTTTATCAAGAGGTGACCCGTTGATTAAATCTTCAAGATCGATCAGTGAAACTGCTTACATGGTGTATTATCATGATAATATTACTAGATGATCACAAGCATAATTCCTGCACTATTTCCAAGTTTTCGCAAACTCTGAAATGCAGGTATGGCACAGTGTTGGGTGGTCTCTTGTCTGAAAAGTTCCTTGATGCCAATTTAGCAATTCCTTTCGCTGGGCCTCCATTAAACACTCCCTCCCTCCAGAAGTACAAAAGGGTATTACATGGAGACGTTGCTCCCCTTTGTAAATGCATTAACAGACATGGTTTGGCTTAGTTTCTGTGTCTGTTTTATGGAAGCAACCGTCCAAAACATTACCATCATGTCAAGTTCTTGACGATCATGACAATATGTTGGCATACTTTCAACCAAGTTGAATCAAGAAGCATGCCTCTATTTTTTTCCTCGTAAAATTTATAATCAGATTACAGGGTCTGATCTATGTGGTTTTGTGATAAATATGGAAGATGGTTGATGCCTGGGTGGGTGGAGCCTCTTCCAAGTTCTGCTTCAAACGCTAAAGAAGGTAGCCTCTAAACATGGAGTCTCAATTCCAACGGTTGCTGTTAGATATATCCTAGATCAGGTAAATTTTGCCTTTTATTTTCATCAGGTTGGTTTAGAACATGGGTCGTTGATGATTCATTCCATTAATAACTTATGGTTTGGCTTGTGTTTCCAGCCATCCGTGGCAGGGTCGATGATTGGAGTTCGGCTTGGTCTCTCTGAGCATATCCAAGATGCAAATGCTGTGTTCACATTAGTTCTTGACGAGAATGATGAAAATAGCATCCAAGAAGTATCAAAGATAGGAAAGAACCTTCTAAAAGTAATTGGTGACTGCGGAGATGAATATAGGCGTGCATGACGGTGGTGCATTTTTCACCTGTTTGCCCTGTCTAAAAAATAGTTGATATTTTTATTTTTTGGTAACCATTGGTAAACCTTTGCACTGATGGTGAGTTGTGTAACACTCGTGTATAGCCTTGAAGAAACCGATTTCATTTGTAGTCTTACTTGGAAGATGGGCAGCTTTGGTGGTAGTTGCTAGAACATTTGTATTTAGGTTTTATCAGTATTTAGCACCAGATACCGGTACTTCACTTTCAGTGATGTTGGAGGAATTTGTGCTTGGAACAAAGCTGCGTCTCTCTTCACTATTGCTGGATATATTGCTCATTCTATTTATGTATCTGTTTACGTTTGCCTCTCATCAAGTTCCCACTTTGGCCTATTCTTCTGCAAATTCATAAGTCTCTTGATTACCACAAAGCAATACGCATCATCTTTGTTGGATATAGAATTTCTTTGAAGATCTACTGGTAATTGAGTGTTTTTGTGATGGAACAAAAATCTAAACTTGGTCCAATTGTCATAAACATGGAAAGTCTTGGAATAGGAATCAGATACTGCATTTTTTCTGCCTGGGTTGCAAAACCAATACTAGATGTCCGATTCGAATAATCTTAACAGATAAGTTATGTTTGCACACTCAACGAGTCATTTTTCCTTTCTTTTAATTTTTTTGGGAGGGGGTGTTTGGGTGATTTGGTGAGCGAAGAAAATAGGCTATTGGAGACCATAAACATAAATTTGCAGCTTATCAATTTGCAGAACTGAACATGAGATCATTTACTTGGCTAATGCGCAAATCAAATATTGGTTCAATTGGATGCTCAACTTCTTACACGGAAGGCATGATGCTTGAAGGCAACCTATTGTATTCATCTGCAAAACAATAATGAAAATTAAACTTGAACCAATAACAGTACGTGCCTTGCCCAGTCAAACGAGGCTCCCAAAACTGCAGTATCTAGGCATGGTCACAACACGATGCAACCTTATTCTTGCCATAAATAGCTCAATTTATTTGTGAATGAAAACATGCTAAATTGGCAAAGTTGCAAAACTTAGCCACTTGGCTATGTTGAATGGTACTGTAAAGTTGCATAATCAGCATGTCCAGCTTTTTAATGAAGTGGATGTGAGGAGGATTAGAAGTATCAAACTCAATCAATTCCAAACAAACTAGTTTGTGGCATCAAAGAATCAAATTTTTTCATCTAAGTTTCCTTATCATTTGCTAAGTAATAGCGGAGACCAAAGAATGAACTTTCTTCCTTCATCTTCTAGGGAACATAAATGGGAATTGGTTACTTCCAGAGCCTTGAAGCTTATTTGGAACTGCAAAACTATTCCAAAGGTGAAATCATTCTTATGGAGGGCGTGTGCACAAGGCCTAGTTATGAGCGAAGCAATGAGGGATGGACAATTGAAAGTCGAACCCTCTTGCAAAAGATGTGGAAAGTTGGTTGAATCTATTGATCATGTTCTTTTAGAGTGTCCTTTTGCAAAGGCAGCTTGGTTTGGTAGTGTCTTTTTCTATTGTTTTACAGTGGATGAAGTTCCTTTATTGTGTAAATGGCTAGATAAATGACACGAATTTAAGTTCAGCAGTAAACAAGAAAAAAGGGAAGCGTTGGTGCATTGTAACATCATTTATTGGTACCTATGGGTTGCAAGGAATGAGCTTATTTTTAATAGAAAAAAGTGGCAGCCAGAGGATGTTATTGGAAGGGCTCAAGCTGTAGCAATGGAGGGTTTTTAAAAGCTACTAGGGGACAAATGAATCATCGAGGAGCTGACAGGGAGATTCGGCGGTGCTTGCTTCCTCCACAGATGCAGAATAAGGGAGGTTTTGTAATTCACTATGATGCTTTCTAGGCACAAGAAAACATTAATGGTGGTGTAGATTAAATGATTTTTGATGAGCAAGGATCTATCTTGAAGGCCTTTTCAAAATCCATTGTGTTTGAACATGTTCTTACATGTGAGGCTTTGGCAGTGAGAGCTGCTCTGTGGTGTGCCCTTCATAATCATGTATCCAATGTTGCTGTTTACTCTAATTGCGAGGAACTAATTCATATTTTCTGTAGTCAAGCCACCCTTGAGCTTCCATTAGAAGTTGCCTCCATTGTGGAAGATATTTTGGTGCTGTACAAGGATTTTGAGTCTTAATCTTTCTTGTTTTTTCTCTAGGGAGGATAATGGAATTGTCCATTCTTTAGCCCGAAAGGTCCTCACTTTGGCAAGAAAGATTGAGTGGTTGTGTTCTACTATAGGCCTCCAGCTTGTTGGAGGTCCATCCCCTTCTTGTTGTTTACCCATATAAAAAGAAAAGAAAAAGAAAAAAAGAAGAATTGCATAATCAGATATATGGCAAATATAAGCTCAATATAATGCTTTCATAAACCGAATAACCATTTAACTCGTGTAGGCTTGCAAGTTGACAATATTACATGTGGTTTGTGGTCAGCTGCTAAGAATTCGAAAATTTATCAAGTCAATTTCTGACACCATCCATTTCCTTGTAGAGGTGTAACATGTATCCCAATAGCGCATCAAATAGTGAATCCATTTATAAGTCACATCAAAGAGTTGTGATTAAATTTTAAAAAATTGATGTGACTTATAAATAAATCTCAATCTTTTAATATGATATTAGAACACATGTCACACATCTACAAGAAATGGATAGAAGAATATTAGTTTCTGAGAATTCATGGTGGGATGAGTTCAATTATGTATCAACTTTCTCTAATATTTTTGGGTTTATGTGTTTGGGCTATTGCTCACGTAGTATCAACTAAGGCTCTTTTTGGTATCAATTATCATTCTCAATTATGAGGTTTTTTCATTATTTTAAGTTGTTTGGTATCTATTATCAGTTTTATTTTTATTTAAAATAATAAAAAAATTCAAAATTCATAATGAACTTTTTGTCTAATATGGATTATGATGAGAATTTCATTCTCTTCATTTATGCACAAGTTTACTTAAAATTTTATGGTTAAGATGAATGTAAAATAGTCAATACACATTTTTTTATTTTATAAAATCCATATTTTCCCCCTCTTTTATCATTTGCTCACTATTATTTTCTAAGAATTTTTTATTTTGACACGAAACTTATTTTTCATTCTACAATTTATTTTAGACAAAATTCACCAAATCATTTTTCATTCTTGACCAATAATGAATTCTTGTACTTACTTCTTTTAAATATGCATCATAGAGAATGAGAATTGATACCAAAAAGAGCCTAAAGTGTTCAAAAAGCAGATCAAGAAAAAATTATTGACACAAGAATCAGAATGACACGTAAAGAAAATAAACATAAGACCTTGATAAGCAGCTGTATTAGATTATCAAAAAATGGATCAAAGGGTTGTAGCAGTTCACCCTGAAAAGGGTTAGGCTAATTTTTTTATAAAAAAACCCTTCTTTTCGTAAAATCCCGAGAAAAGATAAGAATAAAACTTTTTTCTTGATCAGCTCAGCAGGGATAATTAAGGGGTTTCCAAAGTCTTTTTTTTTGGGTATAAGTGTTTTCAAAGTCATTCAAGGACATCAATGTCGTAGTCCTCTTGTACTTTAAATAATATGTTGGAATTCAAGTCACCTTGAAATTGTTGGACTTTGACAATGGTAATTCTTTTTCATGACCATATATAATGGTAATCGATAAGCTTTGGGCTATCTTTTTAAATGAATAGTTGCATTTAACTAATGTTTACATGGACAAATCCAAGAAAGTTAGCATCGCAAACAATGGGCACCTGTGCAGATGGAGATGTGATGCCTGTCAACCCAGTCTTTCAATGGTTAAGATTAACATCCAAAACTTTTAAAGTTTTGAAAATTACATTTATCAACCCTGCAAATTCTAAATTCATTAAATGAGACCAAATTTCTTTTGAATACAGAAAAAACGTTGAAAATAGAAAAGAAGTGAAGTTGAGTCTCGTCCATTGCTGAAATACAAACATTTTTTCTCCCTTTTTCTTTATAAGAGGCGTTGGGCTGGATAAGGATTTAAATAAAGGGAAGGAAACTCAGATTAAAATGAAAATTTTGGATATTGTGTCATCAACGTGTTTTACTGTTCCTCACCGATTTGAATGAATAGATTCCAAAACATCTGGACCAAGTTGGAATTGAAAGATTTTGTTTTTTAAAGCCAAGTAAGAGAGACGTAGTGATAGCATTACCATACAATTTAGAGCAAATTGCACTGGCACCCCAAAATGGAGGCCTTAAAGTATTGACACCCCACTTTATGTTTAAAAAGTACAAAGACCCCAAAATTGAATTTTTATTAAATATATTTGTCCAATTTGTCACTGAAAACCTTTCAGACACTGTTTATTAGAAAGATATTTTTGAAAATAAATAGTAACTTATCTGTATTCAATGATAAATTTCACAAATATATCCAATAAAAATTCAATTTTGGAGTCTCTGTACTTTTTAAACATAAAGTAGGGTGTCAGTGCCAGTTCAATTTGCTCTAAAATTTATTTGCCTCATGATGCTCAATGCAATAATTTTATAACTCCTCACTCACTGATCATTTTTTTTACCAGCAAAGAGGAAAAAATTTAAATTTTTATTAGGCAACTAAGTTTCAAAATTCATTCCAATGGGGTATGAAGATTGGGGGATTTTTCCCCCTTCAAAGATGATGGGTTCTACAGCTAAGCGTCGAAAACTTCATTATCTTGCAAAGTTCTGTAAGATAATTATGTAAGATTACACATTCAAAAAGGTAAAGCGGCTGTCCGAATCACTAAAATTACAACCTCATTAGTTATGTGGTGTTCCTCTACATCTTTGTGACTCATTCTAGTGTTTTCAATAAGCATCCCATGAAAATCTCTTAGGTGTAACACAAAGCTTTTGGACGTCAGTGTCAGTAAAGTCACAGCGACTCTTTTGACACTTAAAAATTCCAAAGTTATCTTTCAGATTATCATCAAACGCCTCCTTTGATCCGCTCCTTCGGACCTGACGTTGCCTATCAAGTTTCTGCAACTCGACAAAATTATCCCTACAGCCCTGAAACTGGGCATGATGTAAAAGCTCTACGTGCAATAGGAATTCGTTTCTTAGCCGAACTTTAGAGTTGCGGCAATAAGGGCATCGATAGAGCCCACTACTTGTTTAGGAAGACTTCATAAATTCCTATAAAAAATTAACAGTTATGTTACCATCAAAATAAAAGACAGATCAAAATAAAAAGACGTTGAAGATTAGAACCTTATAAAATTTCAGTGGAGTCTAGCCCTTTCTTCAACAGGACTCTCCATTATTTAAAATTTGCAAACAGCTGAAAAAGAAAAAAAGAGAAATCAGTAGAATAAAGATACCAAGAAAGAGTGTGATAGAGGCAAAATATCGAAATTGAAAAGTACATGAACCAACTAAGGGTGCGTTTGATAATGTTCTTAAAAAACGTTTCTGGTGTTCTTCTGTTCTTTGGGAACGGAATAACGGGTTAGAAGCGTTTGATAAAACTGTTCGTTCTTCTGTTCTTTAAGAACTGACCAGTCAAAAAAGTGTTCTAAAAAACGCTTTTTGCAGAACGTGAAAAAGATGTTTTTACCATAGAACAGAAACGGAAGTGGTAAAATTGGTTCAAATTGAAGCCTTAGAACAAGTTTATCAAACACCAACTTATTTTTTAACCAAAAAAAAAAAAAAACTAACATATTCTATTTAGTGTTTTAGAAATATTTTGAGAACGGATTTATCAAACGCCTATTTTCAAGTAAAGAACGGTCTTTTAGCACAGAAACATTAAAAAACGGTTTTGCATAAGAACTGGTTTCTCAGAACGGAAACGTTACCAAACACATACTAAATGTTTTAGGAACCGAAAAAAGAGATATCCAGAAAAATTAAAGTGTTAAAACTCCATAGAACAAAACTCCACCAGAAAAACAAAGAACGTAAATTTACTGGATTGGATTTTCAATCCGCATTCGATTTGTCTGACCATGGACATAGAAGCCGCCAAAAATAGAATATCAGTAAACACTAAAAAAATCCTCTTGTTAGATTAACTTAATAACACCACAATCCAATACGACTTTGCTCCATAATTGCCATGAGGGGCCGAGGGGGCCATGGCCCCCCTCGGATTTTTAAAACTTTTATACAAATGCCCATAATTCCCTTGATTTTTTCACTTTTTTCTCTTCCCATATGTGAAATGTTCCTATTTGGCCCCCCAAAATATTGAGAATAACTTTTTAAGGTAAAATAATGGGTACAAATGTTATTTCTAATTAAAAATTAATTCCTCAATTCCTATTTATTTTCCCCACTCTTCTTTCTCATTTTTTCTTCCTATTTATTCTATTCTTGTGAGTGTTAAAGGAAATTTTTGAAAAAACATCTTATTAGGTATTCAAAATTCAAAATGTCATTTATAATAAGAAACTAACTCTTCAATCCCTATTTATTCTCTTCATCTCCTCTCTCCTCTTTCCTCTTTCTTTCTTTCTTTCTTTTTTTCTTTTCTTTTCTTCTTTTCTTCTTTTCTTTTCTTCTTTTCTTCTTTTCTTCTTTTCTTCTTTTCTTCTTTTTTTTTTTTTTTTTTTTTTTTTTTTTTTTTTCTTTTCTATTTATTCTCTCTCCTTTCTATAAGCGTGGGTTAAGAAAATTTGAAAAAAAAATCTACTCCGCAATTAGGTACTCTTTCTTTTTCTTAATTTATTTATCGTTTATCTTTTTCTCATTTTTTTTAATCTTTTTATTTAATTTTATGTTATATGTTTCTTTATTTTTGTAAGTTTTGTTATTTGATTTTGTATTGTGAATAAAATGTCTATAGTTAGTAAGTAACTAATTGCCATTGGTTTGCATTTCTTACTTAAAAAAAAAAAAAATTGGTTTACATCTAACCATGGTAAATCGCCGACACAGGTATTCGAGGTGTCGCTGGGGGGCGACACGAAACCCCCTGGCGACATCGAATTTACATTAAGTCGGCGATATATCGCCGACGGTCGAAAAAGTCAACATGTCGCCTCTGCTTTGATGCTCTGCCGCTCTGTCTGACGAGGTATGTCGGTGGTTATTGTCACCGTCCCACGCAAGAAATAGAAGATCCACGATAGAGAAGACACTGCCGTGAGCCCAAATACACCCGAAACAAAAAACCCCATCAGCACTATTCCGATGACGAATGCCGCAGGGACCAAAATAGGACTGAAGATCACAAACAATGGTGTTGTCAAAGCTAAACTGATGATGGTGATGGTCAAGGTTATACCGGCCAAGGTGAGCAGAAAACCGCCAATGGGGAAGACCGTGATGAACACTGACTGGAGGTCGAAGGACTCTTCTCAAGAATGCGAGTCTTGATGCCTTGGCTGATATATCTTGGCACCCAAGTCGGCGACGACGACACTCAAATCTCTCGCACCCAGACTTCCAACATCAACACAGAATTCACTCCACTCCACTCCACTCCAGGGCCAAGGCAGCTCTCTTCGATTTTCTCGCTCTCGGTCTCTCTTTCTGTATTTCTCTCTTTTGGCTTTTGAATCTGAGTTTTTAAAAGAAGACGATGGCATTAAATATTAGATTTTTTTGGTAAAAGTTGAAAAGTGATTGATTGTTGCTTGTTTTGTTGCCACGATCTTTTGTTTTTTTGTTTAATAAAATATAAATTAAAGGTAAAGGCATTTAATGCCACTGACACACCACTCAGTGTATTGAAATGAAAATTTTCTTTTTATAAAATATGGGTTACAAATTTGCAAGTTTCAAACACAAGTTGGGCGACATGTCGCCCGAGTCGCCGTGTCGCTAGGGTCTGACACCGGCCGACATGTCGAACCTTGCTCCTACCAAAGAAAATTTTTGCTTGCATCTATATATATTTTATATTATTGCTTTAGTTTTACCTATATTTTTTCGAATTTTTTTTATTATTAATAATTTACCTTTTTTCCAAATATGTGTGGGCCCCACAAAATATATGTGGATCTATTCTTTAATATAATAAAATAATTTAGAGGTGGGACCTCAAATGAGTCTTATAAAGGCCCACATAATATTTGTGACAAAAATGCATTAGTGCTTCCCTAACGGGAAGGTTATTTGGTTTTCATTCTTCGACTCCCCCCCCCAATATTACATCTGGGTCCGCCCCTGATAATTGCAGAAATAAAACTTTATTCAGCTAAATTCTAATCTAATAATATTCGAAATTATTGTTCATAATAAAAAGAACTTGTCAATAAGCACCAAATATGTATATTAAAATATATGAAATTTTGTAATTGAATGATTTGGATAATCAAATCCTATGGTATAACGATTATACTAAATAGCTACTTCTCTACCTATGTATATTCCCTCTACCTATGGACCTTACAAGTGAGTAGATCCCTCTATTGCAATGTTAAGAGTCCTCCAAAAAGGGGAGTATATGAGGTGAAGGGGCTTACAGATAGACGGGCGATGGAAATGACAGTGAAGTAGAATGTTAGAGCACACAAGATTTCTTTGGGTCCCATTTGGGGCAAGATACTCCTCTGTTCAATAAATCATGGATCTTAAGTCAAGTCTGAATTATAGAACTTTGATCAACAACTGAAATAATGTTCATTGATTGTTTTGATTAGGATATAGCTCCCGAGCATGCAGGATTGCTTTATGGAGTTGTGTTAATGACTAAAATGGTCATTCTACGTCCCCGATCTGAACCGGCGGTTGCACGATCTGACCAGGTTCGCATCCTAACAGGGTCCGACCAAGAGGTTCATGGTAGGGCCGACCACATTAATAAATCCATCCGAATAACAGTATGAGATGGCCTCACGAAGGTAGACTCCTACCACCCAACAACTGGAGAAGAGAGTTAGTTAGGTAAAAGGACTCTTCTAAAGAGTTACTCTCCTACAATAACTTAAAGCAAGGTTATTCCGAATATAACTCTATCACCATACACTATATAAAGACCTCTGGTAAACACTAGAGGGCAGGTATTCATACTTCTTGGGATCAATTACTTGAATTCGCTATTGAGTAGTTGAGATCATATTATTGGTACTGACTTGTTCATCGGAGACGTACCTCGACCCCCCAAGGTCGAGCTCGTATCTTGCAGGTTCGTGACAGGGAAGGACGAGCGAGATTCCGTATCAACAATTGGCGCCGTCTGTGGGAATTGCATCAAAAAGTCATGGTGCGATCGAAAGTGAAGGCAGTAAACCTGAAGGAGGTGGAAGATGATGCTTCGAAGGGAATTCCTCAACCTGAAAATTCGGTAATTCCCGACCAGGTGGAAATCAACTCCGACCAGGTGGTGAAAGATACCGATCAAGGGGAGAAAAACCCCGAACACCCGAATCATGGAGCATTAGCAAATCAAGTTGAGACACTCCAGAAGGAACAAATAAAGCTTCGGGAGGAATTATCCTCCATGAATGAACTACTCAGGATGGCTGTGGGTCATATAATTGCCCCTAATGCAGATCCTAAAAATACTCAAAAAATATTTGAGGGAAGCAAGAATAACCACTTGGTCCTTCCTGATCAAACGCCTCGACCATCTCTAGAAGACGGGCAAAAGTCAAAAGAGAAGGTAGGCGAAAAATCCCGAGCATCTGAGAAAGAAATTTCAAATAAAGATCCTCTGTTCAATGAAGATCATGATCGAGGAAGTAGCAACGATCCTCTCAAAGAACCAAGAAACAAGAGGGTCGAGTCCGGACCGAACAAGCGGGAAGATCGTTTGAGCAAACAAATCAAAGAGTTAGACGAAAAGGTAAACAAGTTAAACGATCCAAAGAAAGAAGAGCTATATGCTTTTCTAAAAGAGGATCCTTTCATCCAAGCTATCTCTGAGGCGGAAATACCAAAGAGTTTCAAATGCCCAACTTTCATATTATTTGATGGATCGCAATGTCCAAAACATCACATCACTCGCTACAGATCGACCATGTCAATTTATAAGCATAATGAGGCAGCCATGTGCCAAAGTTTTGCAGCCTCTTTAACTGGTTCCGCATTGGACTGGTTCCTGGCACTGCCAAGCGGTTCGATTATGAGTTTCGATCAACTGGGATGAGTGTTTGTGCAGCGCTTTCAAGGAGGAGTCGGATTGAAAAAAAGAGAAGATACTTTGTTTGCTATAAAACAAGGTAGAACGGAATCTATCCGAAGTTTCCTTCAAAGATTCAATAATCTTACTATGCAAATTGAAAGCATGGACGAGAAAATTGCCTTTCATGCGTTATACCAAGGAATTACTCATGAAGGATTGCTAGAGCGACTGCTCCAAGATATGCCAAAAACATATGCAGAACTGAGCGAAAGATGTCACAAACAAGCAGAGATTTCGGAAACCATAGAATCTCGGAAAAGAGAACCAAGGGCCGAAAGAAGAAGCAGTCGAGAAAGGGCTCAACCGACCAGGATGTTAGGGATAAGCTCGACCAAGAAAGCTCGAGCAGAATCCCCAAAAAAGCAAGAGATTAGTAATCTTCCACCACTGAATACAAGAATATCCGAAATCTTGATGCAAATCAAAAATCAAGGACATATGAAGTGGCCGGAGAAAATCCGAGCACCGCCAGGAAAACGTGATAAACGAAAGTATTGTGAATATCACAAAGATCACGGCCATTGGACGGACGATTGCAAAAATCTAAAGACGGAGATAGAAAACTTAATCTCTCGAGGACACTTGAAGAAGTATATCCAATCTAAAGAGGATGGACGACCACATGACAACCCTATCCCGAAGAGAGAAAGGTCGAGCCACAGAGAAGAAAGAAGAAGTCCGGCCAAACGCCGACCTGAGATGGATGAAAAACAAAGAAAAAGATCTCCAGTCTATACTGTATTTGGTGGTCCGACTGAAGAATCAAATCGACAAGCGAAAAGAAAAGTACGATATATTGGGAATACTGAAACCCATAAAAATATATCTACTGAGCCAATAATTTTCTCTTCCGAGGATCTACGGGATATCACAATCCCTCATGATGATGCCTTGGTAGTCAAAATCCTCCTAGAAGGAACTGAAATTCATAGAGTGCTGGTGGACACTGGATCGTCAGCAGACATATTATCTTTAGATGCATTCAAAAAGATGAAGCTAAAAGAAAACATGCTCGTCCCATGCGAAACCCAGCTTTATGGTTTCACGGGATCATCAACCCGAGCAGAAGGAACGATCCGATTAGAGCTACGGATTGGAGAGCACCCACGAGATAGAATCATACAGACTAATTTTATGGTCGTACGAGATTTATCAGCATACAATGCAATCATAGGACGACCAACCCTTTGTGCACTTGAAGCAGTGGTCTCCTCGCTACACATGAAGATGAAATTCCCAACTACTGAGGGAATTGGAGAATGTGTAGCCGACCAGAAAAGTAGCCGGCAAAGTTACAACGACTACATGCGGAAAAAGAAAAGGACAAAGGCGACCATGACCATTGAAGTTAGAGACGACCGCGATGAAGAAACCTTGCAAAGGGCTGAACCAGTGGAAAAACTAGAAAGAATCCACTTCAATCCCGACCAGAATGAGCAAGGTACCATGATCGGTTCCGAGCAAGAAGCAGAATTCAAATCTGAGCTTACTGAGTTTCTAAAAAAGAATTATGATGTTTTCGCTTGGTCGGCTGAAGATATGCCGGGGATCGACAGGGAGGTGGCTGAGCATAAACTCTGTATTGATCCACAGGCAATTCCGGTTGTTCAGAAAAGAAGAAACTTCGCCATTGAAAAACATGAAGCCATTCGAACTGAAGTGCAAAAGCTAAAACAATTTGGCTTTATAAAACGCACAGACCACCCGCAATGGCTAGCTAATGTGGTAATGGTCAAAAAAGCAAACGGGAAATGGCGGATGTGTACTGATTACACAGATCTCAACAAAGCCTGCCCAAAGGACCACTATCCACTACCAAGAATCGACCTTCTTATAGATGCAACGGCAGGACACGAAATGCTCAGTTTCATGGATGCATATTCAGGATACAATCAAATCCTTATGCATCCTGATGACGAAAAGCATACGGCATTCATGACTGATAGGGACAGCTATTACTATAAAGTAATGCCTTTCGGTCTAAAAAATGCGGGAGCAACATACCAAAGAGCGGTAAATAAAATTTTCAAACATCAAATTGGTCGCAATATGGAAGTGTATGTGGACGACATGCTGGTGAAAAGCATCTCAAAAGAAAATCATCTCAAAAGAAAATCATCTAACTGACCTGGCAGAAGTATTCAAAGTACTCCGAAAATACAAGATGAAGCTCAATCCTGAAAAGTGCGCTTTCGGAGTATCTTCGGGAAAATTCCTCGGGTTCATGGTATCCCAAAGAGGAATCGAAGCCAATCCTGAGAAAATCAGGGCAATTTTGGATATGAAAGCACCCAAAACCATTAGAGAAGTCCAATGTCTAACTGGTCGGGTTGCAGCACTGAATAGATTTATTTCTAGATCAGGGGAGAAATGCTTGCCATTTTTCAAAATTTTAAAGCAGGTAGCAGGTCAGAAATGAAACATCTGGAATGATGAATGCCAGGGAGCATTCGAAGACCTAAAAGACAAACTATCCAGACCACCCTTGCTTGTTATGCCGACCAGAAAGAAAGAGCTACAACTATATTTAGCCGCTTCGTCGGTAGCGGTTAGTGCAGTTCTCGTGCAAGAAGAGGGTAACATCCAACAACCTGTCTACTATGTTAGTCATGTCCTGAATGATGCCGAGACTCGCTACCCAGAAGTGGATAAACAAGCCCTGGCACTGGTTGTAGCAGCCAGAAAACTCCGTCCATATTTCCAGTCTCATCCCATTACAGTGATGACGAATTTACCACTCAAAAAAATTCTTCACCGACCAGACCTGGCCGGAAGGATGGTGACATGGGCCGTGGAATTGAGCGAACATCAAATAGAATTCAAACCCCGACCAAGTATCAAGGCTCAATCCCTGGCAGACTTCATTGTTGAAAAACAAGAAACAAGTCAAGAGGAGGACGAGCAAGGGGTAGAATCAATCAAAAGATGGACTCTGTTCGTGGACGGGTCGAGCAACTCACAAGGAAGTGGAGCAGGCCTATTAATGAAGAGTCCTGGGGGATTTGAAATAAAATATGCCCTTCGTTTCAAGTTCAAAGCATCCAACAATGAGGCTGAATACGAAGCTATGTTAGCAGGACTCAGGATGGCCAAAGCTTTAAGCATTCAACATCTGGAGATCAAAAGTGATTCACAGCTGATTGTAAATTAGGTGAAGGGAGTTTATGGAGCCAAAGAAAGAAGGATGGAGAAATACTTGAACCTTGTCAACAATTATAAACAGTACTTTAAAGAGCTAGAAATAACTCAAGTACCAAGGGTTGAAAACGACCAGGCTGATTCATTATCTCGCTTGGCTACGGAAGGTATGAATGTCCAAGCACCAGTGATCTACCTTGAAGAACTGGATAGCCCTAGCATAAACAAGGTCGACCACATGCAAATTTCAACCGACCTGGGTTGGATGGAGCCGATCATACATTATCTTGACAACGACCAGCTTCCAGAAGACCAAAAAATTGCTCGGGCAATAAGACAAAGAGCGGCCAGATTCACGATCAGGGACGGACTATTATACAAAAGATCCTTCACCCGACCACTTCTAATATGTTTGGGACCAGTAGAAGCTACAAAAGTGTTAAGAGAAGTTCATGAAGGAACCTGCGGGTCTCACGTAGGATCCCGAACACTCTCTAATACAATCATATGTCAAGGATTCTATTGGCCGACCTTAGAAGAAGATGCCAAAGACTTCGTCAAAAGGTGTGACAAGTGCCAGGCACATGCAAAGATCTCCCATATCCCCGCAGTTCCCTTAACATCAACTCTATCCCCAATACCTTTTGCAAGATGGGGAATAGACCTGGTAGGGAAGTTACCCAAAGGATCGGGAGGAAGAGAATACTTGGTAGTGGCAATAGACTACTTTACAAAGTGGGTAGAAGCTGAACCCCTTGCAACTATCAGTACCGAGCAGATGAAGCGTTTTGTCAAGCATAACATATCATACAGATATGGAGTTCCAAAAATATTAGTAACCGACCATGGAAAACAATTCGAAAATGCAGCATTCTCAACATTCTGCAAAGAACAAGGGATCGAGCATAGATTCTCTTCAGTAGCTTATCCCCAAAGTAACGGCCAGGTTGAGGTTACTAATAGAACCATGCTCAATGGGCTCAAGAAGAGGCTCGACCAGATGAAAGGGAGATGGGTAGACGAACTACCCAGTGTACTGTGGTCGTACCGAACAACTCCAAGGACGACCACAGGAGAATCTCCATTCCGACTAGCATATGGAGCAGAGGCCAGAGTCCCAGTTGAAATCCAAATTGGATCCCTTCGAGAAATAGAATTCGAAGAAGAGGCAAACATCGAAGGAATGCGAACCAATCTAGATCTGATTGACGAAGTAAGGGACAAAGCCCAATTCCGCCTTGAAGAATATCAAAGAAGAATAGCGACATATTATAATGCCAAGGTTCGAAATGAACAATACTTGCCAGGTGAACTGGTACTTCGCCGAACAGCTGCTTCAGATCCAACCAATCAAGGCAAGTTATCCCCAAATTGGGAAGGACCATACATAGTCATACGACAAGTCGCTCCCGGAGCATATCATTTACAAGATCCGGAAACGAGCAACAGGATCCCCCGATCTTGGAATTCTAACAATCTCAGGAAATACTATCAATAAAAATAGTATCTGAGAAAGTCGTAAACATGACAAAATTTTGAGCGTTTTATTTCAGTTTTGCTATTTATTCCAGTGTGTAGACAACATGGGAAATTTATAATCCCAAGAAGTCATATTAGTTTTTATATATAAATAAAGACATTCGTACAAATTATTACTCAACTTCAACATGACGCTCAAGAGAAAAGACCTGAAAATCTCAGGCAGAAAAGACCTGAAAATCTCGAAAAAGACGAAAAAGACCGAAAATCTCGAGTGAAAAGACCCGAAAATCTCGAGTAAGAAAATACCCGAAAATCTCGAGATCTGAGAAAAGACCCGAAAATCTCGAGAAAAAGAGAAAAAAGACCTAGGCAACAAAGACCTGAGATTCTTAGGAAGACCCTAGGAATCTTAAGGCATAAAAGACCTAAGATATTACTTAGGCAGAAAAAAGACCTACACTCAATAGGCAATAAAGCCCTAACATTCCTTAGGCACGAAAACTTCATGATCATACAAAGTTCACATGCCCGGGAGGTAGGGGTTATGACCGAGCAGTTGTTGACGAACGATTACTCAATTCATGACCAAACATACCTTACTATACCGAACAGCATGGCTTGAGATGATACAAGGACATGACAAGAATGAGCACATATATACCGAACAATTGTATTCCTATGACCAAGTAAACTTTGTGCAAAGGAGGGGAATATGCCAAGAATGGTATCATACCGAACAAACGTACTTGGTACAAAAAAATGGGGAAATACCATTGCCAAGAAAAATATTTTTACATAGGCAAAATAACCTATGATAAATTATCTATTACAAAAAGTTGTGAACAACAAACAAAAAGATTTGTTACTCGGCTACTACATCATCGGAAGCAGGGAGGTCAGTAGGTATGGTCGGATCAGTGGTCGTCGAGGGCTCAACAGGATCCGTGGTCGTCGACGGGCCGGCTTCTTCTTCCTCCTCAGGGGCCGGTTCCCAGTCGGAGTCCAGAAAATCCTGTACACTCACCTTCTTCGGCAAAGGGAAAGCATTCTTACCAACAGCCCAAGCTGGTCGAGGAAGTTTAAGCTCATCAAAGATGCTCGGATCGACGTACTTCTGTAAAAGTCCAAGATCGACCTCTGGATAATTCTCAACGAGCCTGGTAAAAGCATCCTTCCGACCATATTTAAATCCGGGGGCAGCAACTTTGGAGACAAACCCTATACAGCCTTTAGTACGGATCCACCTCTGAATCACCTCCCGACGTAAATCCTCGGAGAGATTCTCGAAAGAGACCGGGCATGCTCGAGCAAGTTGATCGGTCAAATCCCGTATGTATTGATCCTTCTCTTGCTCGGCCTTTGTAAAAGCAGCATCTTTGTCTTCTAAAGACTTCTGCAAACTAGCAACCTCACGCTCAAGAGATAAGATATGCTCCTCGGCAGACAATGCCCGAGCATCTGAGGTTGCCTTCTCATCTTTCAAGACGGCATTTTCACCGATTACCGTCTCCATCCGACCACTCAAGTCCTTGACTTTATCATTGAGCTTATAGATCGTGGACTCATCTCTCCGAGCAGTCTCAAGGTTTCCTCCCCAAGCTTGGGTCAAGGCACAAAGTAACCTACCCAAAAAGAACAAAGAATCATAAAATGATAAAGGAGGAATGTGCGGGAAATTTTATCTACGATAAACACATACCTGGTCATTATGTCCTGAGTTCGGGTAGGTCCAATCTTCTGAAGAAATTGCTGATCGGTTGGAAGCAAAACTGATGGCAACCAAGCTTTGGCAACCTCAGTCCCATTGTCACGCCCTCCCAGCCGGTACCCTATCTGGCATACCCGAGAGTGTGATCCACAGCCCGAAGATCAGGTATCGAGTGATCAACCTCCCACATAAACAATAACATAATCATGAACAATCATAACAAGAGTGCGGAAGATAAATCATAGATTCAATAAAGAAAGAATGAATCATAAATGAATCAGAATACTAAATATAATCAGAGTATCAAACAGATAAGTAAAGCGAGGCAAAAATCCCACTTTACAACCAGCGGAAAAGTAGCTCTAAAAGAATAAACCAAATAAAATCTAATCCCAGTAGCTAGTACATTGGGTAACTAAATTGTTCTCCACTTTATAGACAACATCTTTGTAAGTGTAAATCTCATAAATAGCACAAGGACGCTTCCACTCAATGGTCGGACTAAGCATCGTACGGAGCATAACCACTCGCGGGATCTTCAGAGTAATTGTGGTAACCGCAATCACCTTCCCGGAGATATGCCTCTTCGCCTTGCGCTTCTTCATAGGGACCGTCATAGTACTCGGTACTGCAGGATAGTCTAACAACATTGTACAATAAAGGAATGAGTTTCAAAGAAACTCGATAAGGCGATTAAAAATCCATAATAACATAAATGGCGAGAATTCCGGAGACAAACATAAATGCAATATGATATGAGACAAACAATGAATGAATGAATCTAACTCTATGTATGCTGGTCTCTATTGGCGACATGCTTTAAGTCATAGCACCGTACTTCTTTAGGAAAGTCCACTCACATCCTCAACCATTTAAGATATCTTGGATTCTCTCACGGATCATTTCACCGGTCTTGAGCAGCCGATTGGTAATGGGTCCTTCATCCCTCAAGACAAACCTTGGCGGGGGTTAAGTCAACACACTCTCTCACAACCATTTGGTATAAGTCTTGGCGCATGTCGGGGTAAAACCTAGCCAAATGCAAGTCTTCTACTTAGTTACATCAAGTCGAGATCCAGATATCTTCCATTCCTCGTCCTTGACGATCCTTTCCGGTATCCTTCACACTAGAGTCAGCGTATCCTATGGCAGCGACCAACTCGGACTACGGACTCATCAACCCTATTGATCATCCACATATGGTAAACGGGAAGCTCTCACGTCCTCTCACGGGTTGGTTACCGGTCTTAAGCGCCCGTGAGCCCAAGTCTAACCATATGCAACCCTACCAATAAATGGCCCCCACAATGTGATTCCTGTCCTCTCACGGGTTGGTTACCGGTCTTGAGCGCCCATGAATCCCCATTGCTACCACGGGTCGTTCGGTCTCAATACCCCTCCGATTAGGGTCCGACATAACAGGGACATCCTAGCCAAACACTACTAGACAATCCTAGATATGTCATCCAACAGTTTAGGAAGGTGTCCAGAGGGCATCTCCGGAAACATCCCATAATATTCCCGTAGTAGTCCAAGGACAAAAGTGTCGAAAGGACACCTCTCCTTTCCAAACCATACGTAAGCATACACATGCATCAATTCATATCATCACATATATGGTAACTTCATATATGGAAAGAAATCAGTAATTACAATCACTTGTATAACATTGGTAAGTAAATCATACATGAATCAATTCAATATGAATAAGTAATGCTACTGTAATCAAAGTTATGCAACAGTAGTATATCATTGTAAGAATCTAACTTAGGAAACATATTAATGATATTCAAATATAGAAACTAGATTCATGCTATCTATGTAATTAAGGAAATAACCATCCTTACCTTTTATAACTCGCAAAGGAATCCTAAGAAATCAAGTAAGATCTTGGCAAACTTGAGAAGAAGGTCCTAAACAAGTATATACAACATATTAGGAAAGATCCCTAACAGAAAAGATATCAAAACATCCGAAACAGACCAAATCTGGAGTTGCTGTACTCATTGGTCGAGTGGATTGGTCGAGTGGTCCAGTCGACCAATCAGTCGACCAATGCAGACGATAACCTATAAAATCAGAGTTTTAAGATATGAAATCCGAATTTGATGGTTCAAAAGGGTACTAATCAAGGGGTAGACTACATCAGTAGTATTCTAACAATTAGGGGACCTCAAAACACTAATCAAATCAAGGTATCAAGATCCAAATTAGGAAACAAAAAGTTACCATAATTAACTCAACCATGGATCTTGATGAATTTGAAATAGAAAACAAAAACAAGAACAATAGGAGGATGGATCATTGCTTTCGGTAATGAAAACATGAAAACATACATAGGTCTTCATGGAATAAGGCTTAGAAGCATAAATCTAAATAAGGAAATAAAACCTACCATATATGTAACTATCATGCATCATGAAGAACACATAGTATGGTAGAAGAGAACAACTAGAAATCTATGGATTATGGATCATGGAAAGAAAACACAACACTTAACTACTAACATGATCAATAAAAGAAGATCCAAAGAGATCAGAATTCAGATTAGAAGTTTAACATAGATTAAATCATGGTTTGATCATGAATCCTTCAAAAGCTTGCAATGATCATGGTTAAGATCATTGTTCTAGCCTCAAATCCTTAGGATGATCATGAGAACATGTTCAGAGATGTTTGCAACAGAGAATGCAGCATCTCTTCTACTGTCTCAACTCAAAAAGGAAAGAAAAACAAAGATGGAGGAGAAGAAGAGAGAGTAGACATACCTTTTGATGCAAAAAGAAGAGTTTCGACGAAGATCCGTCAAGAAAACACCAAGGATGCAAGAGAGATGACTTGCGAGAGGTCTTTGGTTCGTTCCGGAGGGTTTGGAGGCAGCAAATACGAAGTGGACTCGAGATTGGACTTAAATAGAGCAAGAACAACCTAATTGCCAAAGACAGCACTCATTGGTCGAGTGGATTGGTCGACTGGCCCAATCGACCAATCAGTCGACCAATCTTGGCAACAAAGACCAAAACAGGGAATTGAAGGTCCAGATCAAATCCAAACCTAAAGGGGTTTTGCACACAAGTCAAGTGACTTACCTAATAGGTAGAAATGCCTTCAAACCAAGATAGAGAGCACTCCAAGTCCATCAACTAATTAGATCTTCATCAGGATTCAGTTTCCATAAATAGAACCTCATCATCAACTTTCATGGATTCAAAGCCAGACACCAAGTCCTCTATTGGGATGGCCCAAAGCTGACTTCTTACTTTACTTCGGGTCGTCGGACCTACAAATAACAAGGTTTCCGGGTCAAGGTTAGGGCTGGGTTTTACATTCTCCCCCCTTAAAGAAATTTCGTCCCCGAAATTGAAAGCGTACACAGTGCTTCCAAAGAGGTAAGGAAACTTCTCCTTCATATCTTCTTCCTTCTCCCAAGAAGCTTCTTCAGGGGTATGGTTCTTCCACCGAATCTTCACCAAAGGAATGGCGCGATTCCGCAGCTGCTTGTCCTTCCTATCCAAAATTTCGGCCGGTTCTTCATCATAGGTCAAATCAGCACTAAGTCCTTCAGTGCTTGCTGCAAAATGTGTTCCGGATTCTCTATGTATTTTCGGAGCATCGAAATATGAAACACATTGTGCACACCAGCAAGAGGCGGAGGTAATGCTAATCGATACGCAACAGGTCCAACCTTTTCCAAAATCTCGAAAGGTCCAATATAACGAGGGCTAAGCTTTCCCTTAACATTGAATCTCATCACACCCTTCATTGGTGAGACCTTCGTAAAGACTTTCTCTCCAACTTGAAATTCCAAATCGGTCCTTCTCTTATCAAGCATAAGATTTCTGTCTCGGCCCAGGCGGACTTAATCCTTTCTCTTATCATATCTACCATAGCACTTGTAGCTTCAATCATCTCGGGACCTAAGACTTTTCTTTCACCTGTCTCGATCCAAAGTACAAAGGTGTCCTACAAGTACTGCCATACAAAGCCTTGAATGGAGCCATGCCTATTGTGGCTTGATAACCGTTGTTATAGGCAAACTCAACCAAAGCTAGGTGTTCATCCCAATTACCACCCATATCCACCACACAAGATCCGAGCATGTCTTCCAATGTCTGAATTGTCCGCTCAGATTGTCCATCGGGACCGTGGATGATGAGCTGTACTCAAGTTCAATTGGGTTCCCAAGGCCTTCCGCAAACTATTCCAAAACCTTGAGGTGAACCTAGGATCACGATCCGAAACAATACTCAATGGCACACCATGCAGACGAACCACATTATCCACATAAAGCCTTGCTAACTTATCCAAAGTATGAGTGATCTTCATAGGAATGAAATGGGCTGATTTGGTCAACCTATCAACAATCACCCACACAGTGTCATTGCCTTTACTTGTCCGAGGCAAGCTAGTCACAAAGTCCATGGAGATATCTTCCCACTTCCAACTAGGAATAGGAAGAGGCTGAAGTAATCCAGGATGGAGGTTGTCGAACGGCTTTCACACGCCGGCAAGTCTCACACTTGGCAACAAAATCATCAACATCCGCCTTTAGACCAATCCACCAAAAATGTTCCTTCAAGTCCTTGTACATCTTGGTGCTTCCCGGGTGTACTGATAAGACCGACTGGTGTGCTTCCTTCAATATTTCTTTCTTAACTTCATCGTTTGTAGGCACACACAGTCTTCCTCTAAACAACAAAGCACCATCCATGGATATACCAAAGTCGGGGTCCGACTCAGGATTCGAAGAAATCTTCTCAACTTTGATCAAAAACTCTTGATCGAACTCTGTGAGCAACAATCTTATCTCTAAGACCAGATCTTGCCGTCATGGCGAGAAAGAATAAAATCAGAATTCTCGGGACGATTTCCAAATCAAAACTCTCAATAGAAGACCACAATGGTAAACTCAAAGCATTCAAATCCAAAGTCTTCTTCTGGTTCTTCCTACTAAGAGCATCAGCAACAACATTTGCTTTCCCGGGGATGATACTTGAATATCACAATCATAATCGGAGACTAGTTCCAACCATCTCCTTTGTCTCATGTTCAACTCCTTTTGGGTAAAGAAGTATTTCAAACTCTTATGATCCGTGAAAATGGCAATCTTCTCACCGTAAAGATAATGTCTCCAAATCTTCAAAGCAAAGACAACGGCGGCAAGTTCTAGATCGTGAGTGGGGTAATTCCGCTCATAATCCTTCAATTGCCGAGAAGCATAGGCTACGACCTTGCCATGTTGCATCAGTACACAACCCAAACCAATCTTTGACGCATCGGTATAAACTTGTCATACCACCGGAACTATCGGTATAGTCAAAACCGGGGCACTTGTCAATCTATCTTTCAACTCTTGGAAATTCTTCTCACAGGCGTCAGACCAAACAAACTTCTCTTCTTTCCTGGTCAACTTAGTCATAGGAGCAGCCAACCGAGAAAAGTTCTCAATAAACCTTCGGTAGTAACCCGCCAATCCAAGAAAACTTCTTATTTCCGTTCGACTTCGGTCTCTCCCAATCAGCCACAGCTTGGACTTTTTCAGGATCGACACGAATACCTTCGACTGAAACTACATGACCAAGGAATACCACTCTCTTAAGCCAGAAATCACACTTGCTAAACTTAGCGAACAACTTCTTTTCCCGCAACCTTTGCAAAGTGAAACTTAGATGACTCGCATGCTCTTCTTCGCTCTTCGAATAGATCAAGATGTCATCAATGAAAACAATCACAAACTTATCAAGCACATCATGAAATACTCGGTTCATGAGGTCCATGAACACCGCAGGAGCATTGGTCAATCCGAAGGGCATGACTCTAAACTCGTAGTGACCATACCGCGTTCGGAAAGCTGTCTTGAAGATATCACTAGACTTCACTTTCAATTGGTGATATCCGGACCTTAAGTCAATCTTTGAGAACACAACTGCACCCTTCAACTGATCGAAGAGATCATCGATTCTGGGCAGCGGATATCTATTCTTGATAGTCAACTTATTCAACTCACGGTAGTCGATGCACAAGCGCATACTACCGTCTTTCTTCTTGACGAACAAGACCGGAGCTCCCCAAGGTGACACACTAGGCTGCACGAAACCTCTATCAATGAGCTCATACAACTGATTTTGCAACTCTTTTAACTCAGTAGGAGCCATCCTATACGGAGCTTTAGATACCGGTGCAGCACCAGGGACGAGATCAATAGAGAATTCGACATCTCTGTCCGGAGGCACTCCCGATAGATCATCGGGGAAGACATCAACAAAGTCGCAGAGACAACTCGACTTCGTCAACTCTTTTCTCCACTATACCCTTGCCTTCGGATGAAGCATCATCCACTAGGGCATAGACTTGCATCGGTCAGACAACACCTTCTTACAAACCCTTCTCTTTTCACCCCGAAATTCAAAGACCGGACTTCCACAAATATGGAACTGAATCTTCTTTGAGGAACAAAGGAACACAGCTTTGTGGGCTGTCAACCAATCGATTCCCAAAATAACATCGAAGTCCTTCATGTCAAGAATCACAAAATTGGCTTCCAAGTTCTTCTCACCAATCAACACAGGACATTTAGATAACCCCTTATCTAGTTTCACAACAGGACCAGTAGGTGTACTAATCAATAAACAACTAGACAACTTCTCGGGGATTAGGTTAGTCTTCTTGATGAATGCGAGATGACATGAACGAATGAGATGCACCCGTATCAAATAAGACAAATGCAGAAATAGAAGCGACTAACAATGTACCTGTAATCACATCATGGCTTGGATCCTACTCAAGACCGGAAATACTGAAAACTCTACCGGAGGGAGGAGCAGGAGCACTCTTCACCACCGGGCAGGGCTGTGGGCGAGGCCGCTTCGGACAGAGCACGAGCAAAATGACCAGCTTGCTTGCAGAGAAGCAAACGGGATTGCTGGATCCAACGGGGTGGGCTGCAACAGAGGGCTTCGAACAAAAGGCCTTGCACTTGCACTTGCACTTGCACTTGCATTTGCTGGTGGTCGGTTTCCGCCATACTTTGTCTAAACCGGCCGGCTGCTGAAAACCCGTGTTCGACCTACACTCTTAGCCCGAAAGGTAGGAGTGGGGTAGGGTGTAGGTCTCACAAAACGACGGTCATTGCGATCCACCAAACCAGAATTCCTTGACTGCCAAGGCTTTTGCACACGAGCACTTTCCTTCTCTGTTTCTTCCAACTTCTTCGAGTTCTGCACCACTTGAGCATAGCTCACTATAGGCTGGACTTGTGAGGTAAGCTTTAATGGCGGGCGCGATCCTTTGAAGAACTTCTTTGCTTTGGCGAGGTCTTCCTTCAAAGAATCGGAGCAAAGAAATGAAGCTCCTCGAACTTCTATTGGTACTCCAACACGACACGAGTTCCTTGAGTCGAATCATAAACTCAGCTTCCTTCGCATCCTTCACCGCCTCGGGAAAGTAGTTCATACAAAAAGCCTCTTTGAATAACTCCCAAGTTACAACTCCCGCATGCAAACCTTCCAAAACAGGACGAGTGGAGATCCACCATGCATCAGCTTCTTGTTGCAACTTCGCTCAAAGCAAACAAAATCTTCCGAGCTTCCAAGCATTGCAGATGTCGGAAAGCCTTCTCCAACTCACGAAGCCACTTGTTAGGAAACAAGGGGTCCTTGGTAACTCCAGTAAAAGTGGGTACTTGCATCTTCGAAAAAAACTCTCCATCAAAGTAGTATGAGGAGTTCCAGCTAAACCTCCCGCATTCAGGATCTGCGGCATGAGGATTCACATTAGCACCAGCCCGGTCTCATTATGCGAGTCATGAAACCCACCAACATCTCGGTTGAATTGACCGAGCTGCTTGCTGCGCATCATATTGCCCATAATATTGGCAATATCTCCCAAACTTCCAACATTCGGGGCACCGGGGATCTCATGAGTACCCCGATCAACATTTGGTATCTCACCACCTCCAGGAGGTACTTCACCACCTCCCTGAGGTATTTCACCACCTCCATGACCAACTGGATTCACCACGCCCACTTCTCAGAGTAACCAATCTGCAAAACCGAGAACATCAAAATACCGAATTTCGAAGATTCAACATAAACCACAAGTCCAAATGATTTGAAAACTTAAATCATGCTCAAATATATCCATATAGTCATCAAACAATATTCCATAAGGCAAAAATCACATTTTCCAAAAATTCAACAGCAAATGAGGTCACTGTGACCATTGGTCGAGTGATTGGTCGAGTGACCCAGTCGACCAATGAGTCGACCAATGAAGACAGAATGCGAAAATTCGCATTATAAGCCTCATTTTCACATTCCAACCTCATTCTAACTTCTTCCAAAGGTGAGAGAGCTCTAGGGAAAATCTCCAAGAGTTCCCACAAGTGTTCTTGAGGTGATTTAGTGCTTCAACAACAACACCACAACACACCATCTTCACAAACAAGGTAAATTTCTCATTCTTTCTTCCATTTTCATCTTCTCATGCTTGCATTTCAATAAAACCATGCTTTACTTGTATCCAATGCTAGAAATCATGCTTAGGAATGCTTAGAAACATATTCCCTAGGTTTTAAACACAATGACATGCATAGACAACAAGTTTTAACACATTGGTGCTCATCTCGCAAAGTTTTATACCGAAATCGATATCTTTAGAAAAATTTCGTTTTCTCTCAAACCGCTTGAAATTTTCGCACGGGATCAAATGCTACATGCTCAAGATGACATTGTAGATAGGTCCATACAATTTGATTTAACCAATTTCAACTTTTCAAAAATCCAATTTTGACCTAAATTGCAAAATCCCCAAATTTCTTCTTGCTGAATTTTTCGCTTTAATCCAAGTTTTCGATCGATTTTCATCAAAACAACTTCATAGACATGAAATTCCAAGTATTGCGCACATGCTAGTATGTTCAAATCAAATTTCCCCCAAATTTGAAATTTTCCGAAAAATTACGAAAATACCCTTTTGGCTCAAATCTTAAAATAGCACTAATTGGAATTGTCTCTTGTCTCTTTCACGGATACACTATGCGAGGGGAGGGCGAGGAGGAGGTAGAGGTCGTGGTCGCATCGTAGGTGCTCTTAGGGGCAGAGGTCGGGTTCCTTTCGAGCCTAGACGGGAGGTTAGGAGACCGGACATGTTTGACACACCTCGGGCCGAGTTCTCCGTACGAGGCCTACTTCAGCTACTGCAACATCGAGATGGGACGTCTACTTCACTTACGCCAGCTCAGAGCCTTTAGGATTCGGCAGAGGTTCGACACATTACAGTGGACTCATCTCTTCACCGAGGATTTGCCGGTATACCCGGAGCTAGTGAGGTTGTTCTTCAGCAACCTTACTTACACAGAGGAGGCTCGAGGCCAGGGACATCCACTTAGACTTGTCCTCGGGAGCGGGGTCTTCCGGACTCAGATTCGCTTCTCTACCCGGACACCGGCTGAGATCTTGCAGGTTCCTTACTATCCACGGTAGTGTGTGTGGATACCTGCAGGAGCGGATCTGGACAGCCATCCGATGTCGTACGAGCTTCGCGAGATATGCTCTACGCTATGGGATAGCCGTCGATGCTTCACACCGTGGACTAGCGGACGGATGACGGGTTCTGCACGTATTATCGGTCGCATAGTCGGCCGAAACATCATGCCGAAAGCCGGACATCACCATCGGGTCACGGTGATGGAGGCCTTAGTCATCTACCGCATCTACATGGGCTTCGAGATCGATCTCTCCTACATCATTCAGCAGGTCATGCTTGGACTTAGTTCTCGCGGCCTAGCATGCGGAACCTTTGCTATGGGAGGCTTCGACTTTGATCTTTAGGCATTTCGGGATGAGTTTCGAGGATACACCAGTGGACTCTAGATCACGGGGATACCCCATTGGGACTCGGACCATTCGTCGGATGAGACTACATTAGTCGAGAGATCTCCTGGTCCGGAGGGTGAGGATGATGATGAATCGAGAGGATGAGGATCGGGGATCGAGGATGGAGGAGAGGATATCGGTCCGGATAGTGATGATCAGGCCGGAGATGATGCAGATATGCGCGAGGCTGAGCCTTGTGCATCACGAGTTTCCTTCATCACACTTCGAGGTAGGTGGCCCTTCACATGCGGTTCCGGAGACTTCGGATCTTGGTGCACAGATGAGATCGATGACTTCCATGCTAGAGAGGATGGAGGTCGGACAGGAGCAGATGTACGAGAGGATGGAGTCACGACAGGATAGGATAGAGCATCGGGTGACTCAGCTAGCGAGAGGAGTTCGGAGCATACGAGAGATCGAGCAGATCACCTAGATAGACTGTACCTTAGGATTTTCCATTTATGCATTTCAGATGTAATCATTGTAAAAACTTTTGAAATTAATGAAGTTCATTTTGTTTCTCTTTAATTATTGTATGTTATGCAACTTTCTTTTCCTTGCATTAGTGTCATTTGTTCAAGTATAATTATGGTATGTTATTCGAGAAATGTTCTTGTTATGCCTCAAAGGTCAAATTTCTAATTCGGTGTTCTATTATTCACTTCTAAGAGTAGAAGAGTCATTTCGGATCAATGACTCAGGAATGTTCAGTTGTTGTCTTTTGTGGTTAGGATCTCCTCGAACCTTGGGCTCGATACCAATCATCACGCCCTCCCAGCCCGGTACCCTATCCGGCATACCCGAGAGTGTGATCCACAGCCCGAAGATCGGTATCGAGTGATCAACCTCCCACATAAACAATAACATAATCATGAACAATCATAACAAGAGTGCGGAAGATAAATCATAGATTCAATAAAGAAAGAATGAATCATAAATGAATCGAATACTAAATATAATCAGAGTATCAAACAGATAAGTAAAGCGAGGCAAAAATCCCACTTTACAACCAGCGGAAAAGTAGCTCTAAAAGAATAAACCAAATAAAATCTAATCCTAGTAGCTAGTACATTGGGTAACTAAATTGTTCTCCACTTTATAGACAACATCCTTGTAAGTGTAAATCTCATAAATAGCACAAGGACGCTTCCACTCAATGGTCGGACTAAGCATCGTACGGAGCATAACCACTCGCGGGATCTTCGGAGTAATTGTGGTAACCGCAATCACCTTCCTCGGAGATATGCCTCTTCGCCTTGCGCTTCTTCATAGGGACCGTCATAGTACTCGAGTACTGCAGGATAGTCTAACAACATTGTACAATAAAGGAATGAGTTTCAAAGAAACTCGGTAAGAAGGCGATTAAAAATCCATAATAACATAAATGGCGAGAATTCCGAACAAACATAAATGCAATATGATATGAGACAAACAATGAATGAATGAATCTAACTCTATGTATGCTGGTCTCTATTGGCAGACATGCTTTAAGTCATAGCACCGTACTTCTTTAGGAAAGTCCACTCACATCCTCAACCATTTAAGATATCTTGGATTCTCTCACGGATCATTTCACCGGTCTTGAGCAGCCGATTGGTAATGGGTCCTTCATCCCTCGGGACAAACCTTGGCGGGGGGTTAAGTCAACACACTCTCTCACAACCATTTGGTATAAGTACTGGCGCATGTCGGGGTAAAACCTAGCCAAATGCAAGTCTTCTACTTAGTTACATCAAGTCGATCCAGATACTTCCATTCCTCGTCCCCGACGATCCTTTCCGGTATCCTTCACACTAGAGTCGGCGTATCCTATGGCACCGACCAACTCGGACTACGGACTCATCAACCCTATTGATCATCCACATATGGTAAACGGGAAGCTCTCACGTCCTCTCACGGGTTGGTTACCGGTCTTAAGCGCCCGTGAGCCCAAGTCTAACCATATGCAACCCTACCAATAAATGGCCCCCACAATGTGATTCCTGTCCTCTCACGGGTTGGTTACCGGTCTTGAGCGCCCATGAATCCCCATTGCTACCACGGGTCGTTCGGTCTCAATACCCCTCCGATTAGGGTCTGACATAACAGGACATCCTAGCCAAACACTACTAGACAATCCTAGATATGTCATCCAACAGTTTAGGAAGGTGTCCAGAGGGCATCTCCGGAAACATCCCATAATATTCCCGTAGTAGTCCAAGGACAGAAGTGTCGAAAGGACACCTCTCCTTTCCAAACCATACGTAAGCATACACATGCATTAATTCATATCATCACATATATGGTAACTTCATATATGGAAAGAAATCAGTAATTACAATCACTTGTATAACATTGGTAAGTAAATCATACATGAATCAATTCAATATGAATAAGTAATGCTACTGTAATCAAAGTTATGCAACAGTAGTATATCATTGTAAGAATCTAATTTAGGAAACATATTAATGATATTCAAATATAGAAACTAGATTCATGCTATCTATGTAATTAAGGAAATAACCATCCTTACCTTTTATAACTCGCAAAGGAATCCTAAGAAATCAAGTAAGATCTTGGCAAACTTGAGAAGAAGGTCCTAAACAAGTATATACAACATATTAGGAAAGATCCCTAACAGAAAAGATATCAAAACATCCGAAACAGACCAAATCTGGAGTTGCTGTACTCATTGGTCGAGTGGATTGGTCGAGTGGTCCAGTCGACCAATCAGTCGACCAATGCAGACAGTAGCCTATAAAATCAGAGTTTTAAGATATGAAATCCGAATTTGATGGTTCAAAAGGGTACTAATCAAGGGGTAGACTACATCAGTAGTATTCTAACAATTAGGGGACCTCAAAACACTAATCAAATCAAGGTATCAAGATCCAAATTAGGAAACAAAAAGTTACCATAATTAACTCAACCATGGATCTTGATGAATTTGAAATAGAAAACAAAAACAAGAACAATAGGAGGATGGATCATTGCTTTCAGTAATGAAAACATGAAAACATACATAGGTCTTCATGGAATAAGGCTTAGAAGCATAAATCTAAATAAGGAAATAAAACCTACCATATATGTAACTATCATGCATCATGAAGAACACATAGTATGGTAGAAGAGAACAACTAGAAATCTATGGATTATGGATCATGGAAAGAAAACACAACACTTAACTACTAACATGATCAATAAAAGAAGATCCAAAGAGATCAGAATTCAGATTAGAAGTTTAACAGAGATTAAATCATGGTTTGATCATGAATCCTTCAAAAGCTTGCAATGATCATGGTTAAGATCATTGTTCTAGCCTCAAATCCTTAGGATGATCATGAGAACATGTTCAGAGATGTTTGCAACAGAGAATGCAGCATCTCTTCTACTGTCTCAACTCAAAAAGGAAAGAAAAACAAAGATGGAGGAGAAGAAGAGAGAGTAGACATACCTTTTGATGCAAAAAGAAGAGTTTCGACGAAGATCCGTCAAGAAAACACCAAGGATGCAAGAGAGATGACTTGCAGAGGTCTTTGGTTCGTTCCAGAGGGTTTGGAGGCAGCAAATACGAAGTGGACTCGAGATTGGACTTAAATAGAGCAAGAACAACCTAATTGCCAAAGACAGCACTCATTGGTCGAGTGGAATCAGTCGACCAATGCGACAAGGAAGACCAAAACAGGGAATTGAAGGTCCAGATCAAATCCAAACCTAAAGGGGTTTTGCACACAAGTCAAGTGACTTACCTAATAGGTAGAAATGCCTTCAAACCAAGATAGAGAGCACTCCAAGTCCATCAACTAATTAGATCTTCATCAGGATTCAGTTTCCATAAATAGAACCTCATCATCAACTTTCATGGATTCAAAGCCAGACACCAAGTCCTCTACTGGGATGGCCCAAAGCTGACTTCTTACTTTACTTCGGGTCGTCGGACCTACAAATAACAAGGTTTCCGGGTCAAGGTTAGGGCTGGGTTTTACACCCATCATCTTTGTTATTTAAAACATAAGAGCCCGCCTTGAGTGGGCCGGAAGAAGGGGCATCAGAGGTTTGGGTGCTCGGAATATCTTCGGGAAGGACAGAAGGAGAGGCATCCCCAGTTGAACCAGCCGCAAATGAAGATGGAGCTTTCTTCTTGATCGGCCGAGTAAGCTCGTCGGAAACATCAGCCGATCTTTTTGGGCCAGATACAACTTGTTTCCTTCTTTCAGACCGGACCCGATCAGACTTGGTAGGGATCCGTGCTTCCACCTCCTCCATATCTTCATCAGCTGCCCGAGAACATTGTGCCCGATTAAGCATCACTGGGAAGACATAAAAAAGTTATTCCCGATCAGAATAAGATAGATATAAATTGAATATCTACGAAAAAGGATACATACCAGGAAGGAACCCCCAATAACGTAATACATTGGGGTATTCCGGACAATGCCCATGAACGGCAAACATGTTCTTATCCTCGGTAGGAAGCCGAAGAATCTTCTCCCCGGCACTTTGCTCGGCTCCAGAAAGGGTAGGGATGTCATTGGAACCTGTAGTCGGTCCACGAACCCAGAAAATGGGAAAGGAAGGTTTCGAGGGCGGACGAACAAAAAAGAATTTGGGACGCCAACCTTTCGTGTTGGAAGGCAGAGTCCCCGTCCCGACGAAGTTACCTTCCCAACCACATTGGGAGAAGGTACGCTTGGAAAGGTAAAACCAACCATCTTGCTCCTGCTTCTTCGCCACGAAGAAATGAAGAAATAATGCTAGGGATGGTCGGACACCTACCTTTTTGCAAAAACCCCAAAAGCAAATGAAATTGCGCCAACTGTTCGGCACAAACATACCCGGGCACATTTTAAAATGTACCATTACACCTATAAACAAGGGGTGTACGGGAAGACGTAAACCGCTCTTCAAAGCATCCTCATAAAGGGCAAACTCGCCCGGGGAAGGGGAGTTGGCACGTTCATCTTTGGTAGGGACACGAATCCTATGATCTGAAGGAATTTCATATTTTACTCGAAGAAACTCTAGTCGCTCTTCTGTCATTTGGGAGGGTATGAAGTCGGGACCAGACGAATAAGGATCATAGTCTATGTGGTCGGGAGTCAACTCCTTAATTTGTTCTAACTTATACTCTTCGAGGGTTAGACTATCTTTCCACCGTTGACGCTCAGCCTTAAAACGAGCTCGAGCACTTTTTCCAACTACAGCAGGACGGGACTCTATTCCCTCCTCACCATCCCGGCCAAGTTTTTCTCGACCAAGAGATTCCTCAATCACCTCTTCGGACCTATCACCAAGACTATGTTCGAGATCTACCGACTGTTCGGGAATTGCAGAAGAAGAAGGACCCTCATCTAAGTCTCTCCTATGTATTACAGTCGCAGAACCCCTCTTCACTATTACCATTACTCTTTAAAATGGGAATATAAAGAAAAAAGGGGAAGAAAAAACGTACACAAAGACAGAAAAACAAAAGGAGATACGTAAGAGATGAACAGAGGACTACCATTACAAGTACTCTCAACAGAAAAAAAAAAAAAAAGAAGAAAAACCAACAGAGAGATATGGAAGACTTACTTGTGTGAAGCTTTCCTGAAGAAGAGAAACAGAAACGAAGGTATGAGCTCTGCTACAGGGGAAAACAGACTTCGTTCTCAAACAAACGCAAGAAGAAGAACTTCGTCTGACGGTTTGGAAATTTTGCAAAAACAACAGAGGAGGAAATGAGGAAGACGATCACCTTTATAAATTGGAAAAAGATTCCAATCCAAAGGCCTTCTGAATCCCTCAAAAGAACGACGAGGATTAAAAACTCTAAAGATCCCCATCCAACGAGTGACAAAAGCAGCACGTGGACGGTAAGAGATCAACCGTCTCTTCGTCGTCCTGCGAGCATTTAATACGACGCGACAGCCATGACACGTGTCAAAACACGCACACTTTTTGAAGAACGTGCCTCGGCTTCCGCGCAAAAATGACGGCTACTCATGAGTGGGACGTTACAGTTTTCGATAAAGAGTATGTTGATCGGTCCGACCATGCATCCTTTAAATTGAAAATAATCCCTCGAATCGAGCACAACGTTCTCGACCACAAGGAACTGGGGGGCTTATGTTAATGACTAAAATGGTCATTCTACGTCCCCGATCTGAACCGGCGGTTGCACGATCCGACCAGGTTCGCAACCTAACAGGGTCCGACCAGGAGGTTCATGGTAGGGCCGACCACATTAATAAATCCATCCGAATAACAGTATGAGATGGCCTCACGAAGGTAGACTCCTACCACCCAACAACTGGAGAAGAGAGTTAGTTAGGTAAAAGGACTCTTCTAAAGAGTTACTCTCCTACAATAACTTAAAGCAAGGTTATTCCGAATATAACTCTATCACCATACACTATATAAAGACCTCTGGTAAACACTAGAGGGCAGGTATTCATACTTCTTGGGATCAATTACTTGAATTCGCTATTGAGTAGTTGAGATCATATTATTGGTACTGACTTGTTCGTCGGAGACGTACCTCGACCCCCCAAGGTCGAGCTCGTATCTTGCAGGTTCGTGATAGGGAAGGACGAGCGAGATTCCGTATCAACAAGTTGCAAATTCAATTGTACAGTAGCAACAATAATCAGCTCTATTGGAACTGGGCACTTTGTCCAGTGGTTGGGATCTTTCCAGGCATTCTTGAATGTAACAGCAGCTCTTTCGGAATCTATAAGCATCAGGAGAGCAAGTCTTCTAGGCTGGAAGAAAATGTTCAATGGTAACTGATTGCTTTGTCAAATTAGAGCATCCGAATGATGGAACATTGCAGCATCAAAAGAGACACAAAAGAGGTATCTAAACTAATTATTTAGTTGCTCAACCAAGACTTGCTATAGAAAAGGAAACAGAAAAAGTCACAAAAGAAAGCAAGAATGGTTCTGCAGGCGATTTGTAATATGTTAAGTTTTCTAAGTGTACCCTCCATCCCTACTCCTGAAAGAAAAACTCAAAAAAAAAATCCAGATTTTGTTCAGTAACCAAGATCCTCATTTCTTTACAAGATTAAAGAGACGTGGAACTTTCAAGTATGGAGGTTATACCATGCATGGACAAACAGTACAGAAAATGATGAATTATATGTTCTTCATAGACCTTCATTACTACTCCTGTTGCAACCCATGTTTTTAACGAAAAATAAGGTTACTTGGGAGGATGGAAAGTCCTGTTTGTACAACAGCAGTAACCTTTTGAGCATCATGAGCAGTTCCTCTCCAATGTATGAAGCTCAGAACACTTCGCATCAGGACTCTGACAAACACATGTACAAGGGAACATTTTACCCATGGCTCTACTCTGCTATTTGGAAGAATGAAACTTGTTTTGCCACGTTGGAAAACCATGTTTGAAACCTACATGGGAATAGAGGATCTTTGGGATCTATATGTCCAGAAATTTTTAGTCTCATAGGAAACAAAACGCTGTTTTCTTTTCTTTTTTATTGGAAAAGTAAAGTCGAACTTATGATTACTAATATGATCATCATCCATTCTTTAAATTTATTTTATCCAATTGGATTTTTTTTAAAATAATTATCAAATTTTTTTTATCAAGTCTTTCATTGCAAACAAATGAAATTGAAGGAAGATTGTGATTTACAAAAGACAAAATATTGTCAACCTTTCAATTATCAAGAAATTGAAGGAATTGGTAAACACTTCTCACAAGTTTTTATATAAAAGACCTGAGGGTAATTTGGGTAGTTTACTGCAGAATATTAGTTGTGCCGGAAAAATTATCAAGAAATTTCAGATTTTATAATTATTTAAAAAAAAAATCTATTTGAGTAAAATGTTTTAAAAAAATACCTTTCTGAATAAATCTAAATTTTCCCTTTCTATTGTTCTTTACTCAAATCTCAACACAAAAAATAAAAAGATTTTTACTTCTTTTCTCTATGGATACGTTTGAAACCGGTAGCTTTGTTGCCATTTCTCTTGTTTGGCATTGTATTCAAAATTGTAGTTAGGTTTGGTGAGCATGATTTGGGTTCGCATCCTCTACAATTCTCACCTCTTACAATTCCATGTAATTTCTATTTAGAATTGTGACACATGGCAGTTAATTATCCAAAGGTCATGATTAGAATCCAACTAAGAATTGAACCTAATAAATCCCTAAAATTAAGTTTCGAAAATATAGGAGAAAAAAGAAAAAGAAAAAGAAATTATCATATGAAAGAGGACTAGAAAAGAGGACAATGCCTCTAATTTATTTATAATGAAATAAATTTTACAATTACTGATCCAAAAAAAAAAAAAAATTACATATGGCACAAAGATTATGCCCTAAAATATCAATACAAAGTCTATACACAAACTAAATAAAAAAGAAGTTATCAAACACCGACTGATCTGCCGTTCTTTTTTACCTTACAAATAGTTAGTTCTTCGTGCTGTTCCATAGACAATAAAAACAAGTGGTAAGAATATAAAAAGTTAATTAACATAAAATAAAAATTATAAAAAAACTAATGATTAATACTTCATTTACCTCTCTCAATTTGTATTCGTACATGATCCAATTGGTGTTTTTGGCAGTTTTATAATTCCTATTAGAATCAGTGAACATCTTATAGACAAGTTGTCGCTGGTAACCAATGATCCTGTTATTGTTGTCCCATATATCCACCTTTGAGGTGCTCATCCGCCAAAATCCGTTTCCAGCTCGACGATCTGGCCTGCTACACTTTTCCGATAGCTTTTTTGGATGCACAAGGAAGTAGAGAGATTTCTTAATGTTTTCAGCACCTAATCAAAGAAAACCAAATGATTAAGTTAATAATCCCGTAAATAAAAATATAAGCAGTGGCTACCGATGGTAGAAGAAAAAAAAATAATATTTAGTACCAGGCAGTAACCATGGTTCCATGGCATAGACGTCACAATCCCTAACTGCATCAGATGGGAGCATTCTGCCACTCAATCTACCAGCCAGATAACACAGGAGCAGTTCTTGGTCAGTTGGATTGAAACGAAACCCACATGGGCATCCCATCTCTCCTTCAAATATGATTGGCAGCGTTGTAGATACTGATGGTTCAGGTGCAACTAGCTCCATGTTGCAATCGTTTTCTTGCGGTTCAGTAAGATTTGATACGGTTTCAGCGCTAGTACTGATGTAGCATTCATCTTCTTCTTCGTTTGGATAATTCTCCCACGAATCGATTTCCTCAAGGCTTATGCCATAATCATAAACTGAAAGAGAGAGTGTTTCATTGTTGGTTGTCGGAGGAAAAGAATTCATCATGTTGTCGATTATCAGAGAAGATGCATCGGCAAGGCACCCACCACCGTTGAGTGAATCCATCATCGGAGAAATCACGCTACTGGTGCTCATCCTAGAAGTCGTCATACTAAATTCTCTTCTGTTCATTCAATCTAAAACCTAAAATCTTCTTGTTTCGTTTCGCTGGAAATAAGAAAGAAAAGAAACCGAATGGTGAATACGACTACTTCTAACATATCATCAGGAGTCATCATCAAAGAAAACAAAGAGAGCTCCGAAAACAACCAGAGGAAAGCCAAAACAAACCACAGAAACAACAAGATGATCCAAGAAACGACGTACACATGATGAAATTAGTAAATCATAACCATGAGAAACCATACTAAGCTAAACAGACAAAGAAATATTTTCGACACTAAAAGAAAAGTTAAACCGAAATGGAAACTAAAGAAGAAATTAGGTTACCTGTTCTCTTACAGTTCACAGAGCTTCATTACCGTTGTTGTTCTTTCCCGCGATCTTATATTTATAAGCCTTTCTTGCCGGTTCTTTCTTGCGCACTTGTCTTAAGAGGAATTTAAAATTTGAATTTAGATTAGAGTTTTTGATATAATGGACTCTTCCATAGTTTGAGGGACTAAGATCCCCACTTAACATAGACAAATATTCTCATCCAATGGTATAAAGTTAAGAGAGCAAAATTCAAAAATACAAAAATAAGATTAGAGTTTTTGATAAAATGGACTCTTCCATAGTTTGAGGGACTAAGATCCCCACTTAACATAGAAAAATATTCTCATCCAATGGTATAAAGTTAAGACAGCAAAATTCAAAAATACAAAAATAAGATTAGAGTTTTTGATAAAATGGACTCCTCCATAGTTTGAGAGACTAAGATCCCCACTTCACATAGACAAATATTCTCATCCAATGGTATAAAGTTAAGACCGCAAAATAGAAAAATGCAAAATGCGCGTTGGAAAATCCGACAGATTAAAAACAAGGGCACAAATGTAAATTCATATCCCGATTTTATCCAGATTCTAATCCGACCGATTCCAAGTGACTCTTTCTCTCCTTTTGAAGGTCTATAGAGAAACCACATCACTCTTTTTCGATGAATCATGAAAATTCACATTTTTCCAAAAACAGAAAATAAAAAGAATGACCCGGGGGGGATGATGGTTTAAGGCAAGCAAGGTTCAGAAGGTTCAGAAATTTTGTTCTGTGGTTGTTTATTTCCTCAGTAGCTTTAGGTTAGTTGTGTCTCTCCAACTCTCTTCTCTTTGGTATATGATGGTTTTTATTTATTTATTTTAAGAAATCTTTCTTTCATTTGTTGCTGCTGATATCAGTTGCTAGAGTAATATATAATCAAAACCCTCATTGCAGATTCTGCCATCAAGATTACATCTAGTGGTTAACTAATTACCGAAGAAACAAAGAAAGCTTGGATTATTCTACATTTGAATATTGATTTGTTATTTCAAATTCACTTATGATCAATTTAGCTAGTTGCACTCAACCCTAAAACTGAACTCACTTTAATATGATGTGCAGTTACCTCTATTGTACCAAGAAGGTGTGCAGAATGTCCTCTTCAGCTGGCTTTGAATATTGGGTTGGATTTTGAATGCATTTTCAAGTGCTGTAATCATCTTCTTCTTCTTCTGCAAAAATGCTTTGGTATTCCAGGCCTTCAGTGTGGGAGGTGAGGTCGTTGGGTTAGAGATCATGGGGGCAATCATGTTCACTTGTATCATCTGGGTTGTGAATTGCCAGATGGTTATTTCTGTGAGTTACCTTAACCGTAACCAAGGTGTTCACATCAGGGGTTCAATCCTTGTGTGGTATCTTTTCCTTTTGGTTTATGGAAACATTCCACCTGCTACATCCTCCACTGCTTATAAAGTCTTCATTAAAGCCCATGCTCCTTGCTCCCACCTATTGGCTTCTCACACTTTTTGTAGTCATCTCTAGTCTCTTTTCTTACTTCACATTCTCTGCTATTCAGAAATGATTCTTTCCCCTATATAATGAGATTATTCAATGGATCAGAAAAGAAGGGCAATATGAAGAAGATCCTAAGTTCTCCCATATGGTGCGACAAAGTTCACAAGATCTAATTACTCATACTATGACTTTGAACTTGTAAATATAGATTCTTTGTAATTGTTACAGGTAGCTCAAGAATTGTAAATTTGGAAGATTTGTTGTTGTCTCATTCCATTTATTTGTAATTTTCCCCTAAATAAATTTCAACTGTCCCTCCATCCTTTTTGTAGTATATTTGTACATAACAGATGAGATTAGATCATGTTCCTCCAAGTAAATTAAAAATTCATATCATACTTGATAAAGAGAGATTATTTTCCAAATTCCTGGATCATAGTCCATTATAGAACAACTTTAATCTAATATCTAGACTATATTTCTTCAAGGAAGATGCATGATCCATTTTCATGATCAAGTTTGGAAATGATAGATTCTAGATCTTATGTAAGGACTCAACTTTTGCCAAGATGGTCTGAACCTTCCTCAGCTCACCTCTGTTTGAGCTCAAAATTTTGGCCCCAAGAACAGGGCAACATGATCCTATTACAGCCCCAATCAAATGTGTAGATCACGAATTACCAACTTATACATGCAGTTTTGAAGTAATGAAGAAACCATCATTGTAATGACAAGTTAAAAATGATTAAATTAATCCCAAGAAGATAATTAGCATTTGACAAAACGACATGGTGCCATTTAAATTTTAGTGAAACGGTATAGTGGCGTTTCATAGACCTGTGAAAAGGCACCATGCCATTTCGTCACTGTTATCATTGTGATGAAAATGCATAGTGCCATTTTGCAAGACTATGCTGTTTCACTAAAATGTATGTTACCTTTAGAAATTAAAACAGCATGGTGCCGTTTTATAGACCTGTGAAACGGCACAGTACCGTTCTGTGCACATGTGAAACGGCACCATGCCATTTCACTAAAATGTGTGAGAATTTAAAATGGCATGGTGCTATTTCACTAAATGTGTTAGACCCTTTTATAATTTAAAAAGGGCATGGTGCCGTTTCACAGACCCTGAAAACGGCACCATGCCGTTTCATGTGAGATCCCTTTTTAATTTAAAATGGCACCATGCCGTTTCATAGGACTGTGAAACGACATGGTGTCATTTCACTAAATTTGTGAGACCTTTATAATTTTAAATGACATGGTGCCGTTTCACAAACCTACAAAATGGCACCTTGCCGTTTCATGTGAGACCCCTTTATAATTTAAAACGGCATCATTCTCGTAGGACTGTGAAATGACATTCACTAAATTTGTGAGTCCTTTATAATTTAAAACAGCAAGGTGCCGTTTCACAGACCAGTGAAACGGCACTATGCCGTTTCATGTGAAACCCCTTTATAATTTAAAATGGCACCATGCCGTTTCATGTGAGACCCCTTTATAATTTAAAACGGCACCATGCCGTTTCAGGAGACCGTGAAATGGCATGGTGCCGTTTCACTAAATTTGTGAGACCTTTATAATTTAAAATGGCATGGTGCCATTTCACAGACCAGCAAAACGGCACCATGCCATTTCATGTGAGACCCCTTTATAATTTAAAAAGGCACCATGCCGTTTTGCAGGACTGTGAGATGACATGGTGCCGTTTCACTGAATGTGTGAGACCCCTTTGTAATTTAAAACGGCATGGTGCAGTTTTACTGACCCGAACGGCACCATGCCATCTCATGTGAGACCCCTTTATAATTTAAAATGGCACCATGCCGTTTCGCAGGACTATGAAATGGCATGGTGTCGTTTTACGGACCTGCAAAACGGCACCCTGCCGTTTCATGTGAAACTTTGACAGAAGAAACTAACTTCTTTTTCTTTCATCTTTGAGGAAATATGGAAATACCGTTATATTTTTAAAAACTATGGAAAGTAAGATTTGAACTGATTAAACCATTCAATATGGCATCTCTAAAGACCCATTTATTTCCTCAATAAAAAATATGAAATTTCTCATTGACACCTTTCCTGGTTCTCTTGTTCAAACCTTAAACCAAAAATATGAAAAAAATTTATTGAAAATCATTATCTAGAATGCAGAACGAAACATGAATTTTGAATTTGTATGTTAAAATGCTCTTTTCTTTTGGGATATATTAGTGTCAAAACTTCCGAGATAGCATATCACACCAAGCAAGGTTGTTCTGGTCCAAACTGGTTGGATATTTGCTGGCCTACAGCTACAAGTAATATGAAGAAGATCATTAGAAATGGAGTCGATTTGCTTGATCGGCGATCCATCTCCAATGATCAAGTTAGTTGAACGTTGGAGGAAAGAGAACTAGAGCTCATAGGAACCCTAAGTTCAAAAGACTAGAAAGCGGGGAAAGTAGCAGTCTGGTTTGTATAAAATGAAGGGTCTTACCTCTACATTCATCTTTCTTATATTTTTAGACATTGGAACCTGCCTTGGTTTCATCTAATCCGTCAGATATTTAGTTCTCAGTTGATGGTCATGATTCAATCTAAGCATGATAAGCAACCCAATACTGATAAATGACTGGACCGCCAACTGACCTGATACAAACAGGTAGATGGGTAAGTCTACCCATAACATGATACTTATCCATGTGATAATAATAGATGAAGTACACAAAAATCACATAAAACATAGGCCATATGTTTTGTGGTATTGTAATCTACAATTATGACATTGAAATTCCTTGAACAATATAATAGGACAACTACACATCCTGCTATTCAATTTTATTCATCGTAAATTTCAATTATGCCTCAACTAGGTTACATCTTGTGCTTGAACTATACAACTGATGCCTTGATGGCTCTTTTGCTTGATCTTTTTACAATAACTAGAAATATTTTAAGATTTTTACACATGTATCAACTCTCTATGATTGATACTTCAATATTATTTTTATGGGGTTCTATTTTATGTCATGATGCTAATCCATAACTTGCCATGCACTGGCTCATCGGAGTGACAAGAGTTCGCGTCCATATCCACTCAGTGTCATCTATTCTGTGCAACTCTGCCAACTGCCATAAGATAAAAATAGTAGCAACCAATTTGGTATAAAATTAGAAAAAATGATTTCATATGCTTTATTTTCATTATTTTTTCGCTAAAAGGGTCATTTTATAACGAAAAGAAGAAAAAGAAAAGAAATACAGCAATTATTAACTTTATTTTCATTATATTTCAATGTGAATGATTCAAAAATCCTGTTCAACATAGTGGTGATGTTCTTTGAATACTAGGAAAATTTTCATGGAATTTAAGTTTGCACTCCATTTTTCACTCATTTGGGGGGAAGAGATTTGCATTATACTTTTTGCCAATCTACTGGAATATCAGCATATGTGAGGATTCAATGTCTTCTTTCAAGTATAACTAAAGCAAGTTAAACATATTTGATATTCTAATTCTATCAAGCTTCAGTTTCTTTCCAGGTAAAGACCAAATAAAATGAAAACCAGTAAGTTTTTACCCTGAAGGGAGGGAGAGGTCTATATCTTTTCCTGTTGAACTTCTCATTTCATTCTCCAACCATATTATAGAATGGGGATCAATGGAACTTCAACTCCTGAGATTCTGTAAGGAAATTATGGAATGTTTACAAACAGGATTTGATTGCTTACCCTGCCATCTTGTAGCTCAAAGATAACTGAATACTCGGAAAATGGAATTGGTCGTGTTGTTGCCACCTGAATAAGACAAAGCCATAAAAAATTGTTGATTTGATCTTATTAACTCGATTTCTACTGATGTCATTTCTATATAAAGAAACTACAACATACCTTAGTATCACAGCTTTTGTTGAGATCATACAAATCTTCTACATTCTTCTCAAAGCCAGCCATGATCACTTCATCAACGCAATTATCGATCCTTGTAACTTTTTCTCCTGGTAGGGTATTGTTCAGAATGAATACAAGATTTTAACGTGGTTCGATCTTCAATGTGAAGTCTACGTCCACGGTGAAATCCCCAATCAACTGTGTTCTGGGAGAGCTTTCATTATCTTTAAATAGAAATGGTAGTGTACATGATGTGGTATTTTACAATGAGTAGAGTTCTACAAGTAAAGGAACTTTACAATGAGTGGACTATTAGTCTTTATGTTACGCTGAAAGACTAATATCCGATAACACTCCCCTTCAAGTTGGATCGAAGATAACATCTGAGGTCAACTTGGACAATAGTTTTTGGAATGTTCCCTTGGATAAAGCTTTTGTGAAAATATCTGCAAGTTGCTCTTCACTTCTTATGAATGGAGTTTCAATAGTTCCATCTTGGACTTTCTCACGAATAAAATGACAATCAATCTCAATGTGTTTGGTTCTTTCATGAAATACTAGGTTGGAAGCAATGTGAGTAGCTGCTTGATTATCACAGAAGAGCTTCATAGGTTGACTAAAACTGTCAAATCCTAATTCTTGAAGAAGAGATCTGATCCATACCAATTCACTAGTTGCAGATGCCATTGCTCTATACTCAGCTTCAGCACTAGAACGTGCAACCACACTTTGTTTTTTACTTTTCCAAGTGACTAGATTTCCTCCAACAAATACGCAGAAGCTAGTAGTTGATTTTTGATTTTCGATCAATAGGATTACCCGCCCAATCAGCATCAGAGAATCCTTCAATAATAGTGTTCCCATTTTTCTTCATCCATATACCTCGTCCTGGAGATGACTTCAAGTAACATAGAATACGGTCTACCAACTCCATATGTCCTTTGGTAGGAGCATGCATGAATTGGCTCACATAACTCACTGAATATGCAATATCAAGTCTAGTAATAGTAAGATAAATTAGCCGTCCTACTAATCGTTGGAAACAACCAATATCTTGCAGAGGAGTAGAATCATTGACCACTTTTCTATTATAGTCCATGGGAGAATTAGCTGGTTTCACACCCATTTTTCCAGTTTCTTTTAGAAGATCAAGAGTATACTTCCTTTGACAAATGAATAATCCCTTACTAGAGCTTGCAACTTCAATACCAAGAAAATATCGAAGTTTTCCCAGATCCTTGATGTCAAAAGTTTTATCCAAATATTGCTTGAGAGTAGTAATTTCCTGATGATTATCTCCAGTGATAACTATGTCATCAACGTAAACTAAGACGACAACTGTACCGCCAGTAGTTTTCTTGATAAACATTGAAGAGTCTGATCCACTTCTTTTGAATCCAAAAACTATAAGGGTTGTACTTAACTTCTCATACCACGCTCGTGGTGATTGCTTAAGACCGTGTATTGCCTTTTTCAATCTACAGGCAATACCATCTTGATTTTTTAATGGATGACCTGGAGGAACTTCCATGTATACTTCTTCTAGCAAATCTCCTTGTAAGAATGCATTCTTAACATCCATTTGAAAGAGAGGCCATTCACAATTGACGGCTATTGACATTAACACTCTTATAGTGTTCATCTTCACTACTGGTGCAAAAGTTTCTTTATAGTCAACCCCATATGTTTGGGTATATCCTTTGGCAACAAGTCTAGCCTTGTATCTTTCAATTGTACCATCATTGTTGTATTTGGTTTTATAGACCCATCGACAACCAACTGGGTGTACACCATTTGGAAGTGGAACAATATCCAAAGTATGATTCTTATCAAGAGCCTTTAGTTCGTCTTCCATAGCCTTCATCCATACTGATAAATTCTTGGCTTCAAGGTAATTAATTGGTTCCTTATGATCATCAATGACAGTTAAAAATGTAAGAAATTGAGGAGAAATACGATCATAACAAATATGAGATTGAATGGGGTATTTTACTGCATGATATGTTGAAAAGTCATGCAATTTGATGGAAGGTTTAGAGACTCGAGTTGACCTTCGAACTTGTATAGATGATGTCTGCTCATTCTCAGGTGGAACCAATATTTGTGGTTCTTCTTGAGTATCAAGATTTTGTTGCTCAATGCCGATTGATGAGCTATCTGGCATACTTGGTAATGGGGTAGGAGCAAATTCCTGCACAACAAGTTCATTATAATTATCCATATTCTCCCCTTGAATTTGACTCCTGCCAGGATAAAACATGTGAGTTTCATTAAAGGAAACATCACGAGAAATAAAAACTTTCTTGGTGGAAGAATTATAACATTTATAGCCCTTTTGTGATGTCGAATACCCAAAAAATACACACTTCTGAGAGCGAGGATCAAGTTTGCTACCATGCTGCGAGTGAACATAAGCAACACAACCAAAGACTCTAAGATGAGTCATTGTAATTGGACGATTATAGAGAACTTCTAGTGGAATCTTGAATTGTAACACACTACTTGGAAGACGATTAATCAAATAACAACTTGTAAGAACAGCATCAGACCAATAAATTTTAGGAAGATTTCCATGAAAAAGTAAAGAACGGGTCACCTCCAGCAAATGCCTATTCTTACGTTCAGCAACTCCATTTTGTTGAGGTGTGCCAACACAGGATGTTTGATGCAAGATTCCCATATTTCTAAGATAGGACTGGAAAGGAGTATTTATATACTCTGTGCCATTATCTGTCCGCAAGATTTTAATATTCGTCTGAAATTGAGTGTGAACCATTTTGCAAAAATCTTGAAATATCTGCAGAACTTCATTCTTGGATCGCAATAAATATAACCACGTGGCTCGTGATTTATCATCAATAAAACTAATGAATAATTTAAAACCATCTCTAGAATCTACAGGAGAGTGCCAAACAACAGAATGCACAATCTCAAAAAACATACTGGAAACATGAGTACTGTTCGGAAAAGGCAACTTATGTTGTTTAGCAAAATGACAAGCATCACAACAACTGGAATCAAAAGAGAAAGATGAATTCAAAAAATTTAAAATCCTATCAGAAGGATGGCCCATACGCCAATGCCAAAGTTGGGATTTCTCAGGTTTTCTCAAAGAAACCAAAGCATTGTTTGGAGAGTCCAACACATAGAGACCATCTTGCAGGCGACCTTCACCAATCGTCATTCCGGTTCTGCTGTCTTGAAATATTACTTTGTCCTTGGAAAATATCACATGACAATTCAAACTTTCAGTGATCTTGCTAACTGATAGTAAATTCATAGACAAAGATGGCACAAACAATGCATCTGCTTCAGTTGAAAATAAATTCAATTTCCCATGTCCTTGAATAGGAACAGTGGTGCCATTAGCAACCGTAATAGGAGGGAAGGAATCCACTTTCTTAGTACTCAAATCAGATAAATAATATGAAGAACGACACATATTGTCAGTTGCACCAGTATCCACTATAAAATAATTCTGAGATAAAGTGGAAAGGGCAAGAGGAGTACCAGTGGTGTGAGCAACATTGCTTGATTCAACTGCTGAGCGAACAGAACTATTTGACTGAAGGAACTGTTGTAGTTGAGATGCAATATGTTCAAGAGAACCTTGAAAATCTGAAGAGCCTGCTTGCGCAACAATTTTTGGATCTGATGTTTTAGTGGGGGTCTGATCTTTAGAAGGACGCAAGTGAGGGTGAAACTGCCAGCATCGTTCTTTAGAATGACCATCACGATTACAATGATAAGTAGGTCGAGTTCCACGACCTTTCCCACGATGACGACCATAAGAGACTTGATTTCCAGAGCGAGAATTAGGAAAAATATTTGTTTTTGCAACATGGGCAGTAGTCTCACTTTGATCAGTCCCTGTTTTAGATTCAGAATGCATAACACGTCTTCTAGTCTCTTCTCTCTGAATAGTGGCACAAACAGTAGTGAATGTGGGAATTTCTGAATTCATAAGTATATGCCTTTTTAAGTCTTCATATTCAGGTCGAATCATCGGCTAACAGTTGAAAGACACGGTCATGCTCATCTCTCTTCATATATTCATCAATAGTTTGGGCTGGGGGACGATACTGACGAAGTTCGTCCCATTTCTTTTTAAAGTTTCCAAGATGGTCAGAAAAAGACTGAGAAGATCATTGCTCATGATCCTTGCTCAACATGAGCAATCTCTTGTTGCAGTTCATAGATTCTAGAGGAATTATCAGTTTGTCCATACATAACACTTAAGGCATCCCACAGAGATTTAGCCGTTTCAGAGTAAGCAAAAATCTCATATATTTGAGGTTCCATGGAGTTAAAAAGCCAAGTCATAACTTGGTTATCATTGGCAAACCATTCACCATATTTGGGGTCAGCAATATCAGGAGCTTTGGTCTGTCCATTAACATGACCAATTTTAGAACGCCCACCTAAGGCAACGGTTATTGCACGAGACCAAGTCAAAAAATTTCTCTCATTGAGTAAGGTGGAGGTAAGACGACCAGTAGATTCGTATGAAACCTTTGGATCAGTCATGATGAATACTTCTACCCGTGCAACAACTAATCAACAACCAAGCAAAGGATTTAAAGAGATGCTTTGCCTTTCCTTTCTCCCTTTTTTTTTATTTGGAGAAACAAAATCAGAATGGCAAAGAGTTTACACATTAAACCCAAAGCAGAAAGGCAAAAAAATAAATAAATAAATAAATAAATAAATAAATAAATAAAAAAGGTTTACACGGGTACCCAATTTGGTCTCCACGTGAAACACAAAAAGTGCTTTTGCTTCTTTTTTTTGGTAACCAAAACAAAGAAACAAAGAAAAGGCTGAGTACTTAGCTGGATTTTAGGTATAAGCCGTGCAAGAACGACTCCGTGCAAGAACGTCTCCGGATTTTTAATTCCTTGCAGGAACCCCAAAACTGAATCTTGGGGAGAAAGATGGCCAGCGACGATCCCTAGATCCAGAATCGAAGTCGAAATCAAGGATTAAAAATCCGTGCAAGAAAGACTCGCAGATGCCAATGCTTCAAGAACGAGCGCACACCGAACAAATTCAGGTGGGCTCTGATACCATGTTCAGAATGAATACAAGATTTTAACGTGGTTCGATCTTCAACGTGAAGTCTACGTCCACGGTGAAATCCCCAATCAACTGTGTCCTGAGGAGAGCTTTCATTATCTTTAAATAGAGATGGTAGTGTACATGATGTGGTATTTTACAATGAGTAGAGTTCTACAAGTAAATGAACTTTACAATGAGTGGGACTATTAGTCTTTATGTTACACTGAAAGACTAATATCCGATAACAGGTATGACCTTCAAAATTTTCATAATCTGCAGATGGGTAACCATAGCTTCTCCATTTCCAAGTTGTTTCATCCAGATACCTAAGATAAACTTCACTATCTGAGCCTATAAGGAAAAATTGATTGCCTTCAAAGCATGGCCCTGGTGAACCAACCAAAAATACACTTTTAGATGCTGTTCCATGTTCCACCCAACTCCATCCATCCATTGGGTTCCATTGATATTCAACAAGTCCACCATCTTTGGAAATCATAAATAGGGAACCTGTTAATGATGAAGATGACGGTCTCATAGAAGTTCCAGGCAATCTTGATAGAACCAAATGTGGGGACTGATAATGCTCGTGCCATAATTCTGTCACTTTGTTATACTGATAGAGTCGACCATTTCTTCCAATGACAAAGACTATGTTAGTCCTGAACATTTCTTGATCAACTATACTTGCAACTCTGCTGTTTAGGGGGTGTTGACAGTCTTTCCACTCGAACTTTCTCAAGGCAACCTACATAGCAAGTAGCTTCGTTAGTATAAATTTGAATAACAAGATTTCTTTCGTGTTAGAACTTAAAAATTTGTTTAATAGTACTAGACCATAATTCTTAAGCACTATTGTTCTAACGGATACACTAAGGTTGGTATCTCCCCTACTTACTGTAAATTGAAGCAGTCTTCCAGTTTTGCTCACAAAGAAGAGCGCATCTTCTGCTCCAAGCTCCAAAGATTTACCGAGTATTTTATCCCATGGAGGACCTCCCATCACTTGTGCACCATTTCTCATGGCAGTGCAGTTTAGCCATTCTATTTCATCGCCACTTCTTTCTCTGATGAGTAAGTTCCCATCTATGTCAACCAGAAGCAAACTTCCATTGTAGTTTCCAACAATTCCTTTCATAATTGTAGGATGCTCATGTCTCAGCCAGAACCATACATCCTTTGTATTTAGATGCTCAAAAGTCACCCCATAGTCGGTGACAACAAAAAATGACATGCTTGTGTGCATTACTCGCATGCGGAAATTTGTGTTGGTACCGTCTACCGAGAAGTTATTTTGATCAGGAGAATTGGCTCCAATGCTAGATGCACCAGGGACCAGGTAACTTTGATGAAATTGAACCAGCTTTATCCTGCTTGCTGTTGGCATTGCAACTCTGGATTCATTTGGTCCATCTTTTATGCCCGTGATGCAATTTGAAGGCCCCCTTTCTTTAGTGCAATACTCTGCATTCCATCCCTCTGTTTCTGGAGCTTCTAGGATTGACCATTCATACTTAAATGATGCTTTTCTTCGCATGTTAACCTGCTGAGTTGGAGCTGGTCCTTCCTTTCCAATGCCATATAAATGCAGCTCTGCCAGTCTACCATCATCCAGAGGAAACAATATCCTTCCAACTTGACTCTACAGTACTGCAATACCTCTTGCAGCTTTTGCATTCAATGGATGCATGTGATTCACCCATTGCTCTGTCATTTTATCTCCCTGAGTACCACCTGTTTTCAGCAGAAAAGTTTCAATTAGGACACCATGCTTGTCTAGGATAGAGTTTCTACATGGTAAATTACTTCAAAATGTTATCTACATGGATATTTATCTCCTGATATGAAATGCGTAAAAGAAATCTTCACAAACCCAAAAAGGTTATGATTTGATGCCAAACCTAGGGAGCACTTCTACTTGATTCTGAAAAAAAATTCTCATCCAAGCAGGGACATGTGAAGATCAAGATTTTTCAATCACCATCATAATACATAATGCAAGGTGAAGCCTAATCTGCCCTTCTAGTGGATTTAGACTTCAGCATGGTAATGATTTATCTGATACCTGAAAATGTCAGGTTGATTGGCTAGTCATTCTAAGGTTTGCTAGGGAATAGAAGTAAAGCAAGAAGGTAAGTGAGCAAAGAGGGTTTTTGGCCTCTCCCACACTACATTTTCTTATATTTAAGAGCATTTTTCAGGCCTTATAGCCTCTAGACTTAAAAGAAATGACCTGATAAGGACTTAGCATAAGGCACCAAAGACCTCTGTATATAATTTTCCAGATAAATTCTAGGCCAACACTAGAAGTTCACTAAAAAAATATAGAATTATAAACTGTCTCAAGACTTGACCTCAAATGCTTACTAACTGGAGATGATGTTGAGAGTCCAAGTATGTTCAACCTTCGATCTTGAGAGCTCAATTACCAATAAATCCGTTGTAATAAGCATGTGAAAATCAATTCAATAAACAAGCATAGAACACTTTTGAAGCAAGGATACTAAGTATTTGTTTGGTAACATTTCCGTTCTGAGAAACCAGTTCTTATGCAAAACCGTTTTTCATTGTTTCTATGCTAAAAGACCATTCTTTGCTTGAAAATGGGCGTTTGATAAATCCATTCTAAAAATATTTTTATAACACTAATAGAATATGTTGGTGTTTTTTTTCTTCTTTTTTTTTGGGTTGAAAAATAAGTTGGTGTTTGATAAACTTGTTCTAAGGCTTCAATTTGAACCAATTTTATCACTTCCGATCCTGTTCTTTGGTAAAAACGTCTTTTTGATGTTCTGCAAAAAGCGTTCTTTAGAACCCTTTTATGACTGGTCCGTTCTTAAAGAACAGAAGAACGAACCGTTTTATCAAACGCCTTTAACCTGTACTTACGTTCCCAAAAAATAGAAGAACGCCAAAAACGTTTTTCAAGAACGTTATCAAACGCACCCTAAGAAAATAGAGTTATTATCGATAAGCATGACTAAAACTTCTGGGGAATGGAAGCATCAGTTTCTCCTAGATATTTTGCTCTTGATAGATGAGGCTTGCATTTGGAATTGTATGAACACAAGGCCCTGAAATCTATGAGTGTATTTAATACAGGTTAGGAGGAGATGTAAACATACCTCAGTTTTCAAGTCTACTCTAGTTGCTCAAAAAAAGTTCACTTGTCTTTTGGGAAGCCAGAGAATCTGGAAGCCTGATTTTGGCACCGCAGCATTGATTAGCAACAAAGCTTGGTTGTCCTAGCCAGTTTATTGAAAGTCTTGAGAAATTCCTTTGGATTTTAAATATGTAAACTTCTTCAAGAAAAGTGGTGGTGATACTATCATCATCAATTACCTTTAATAGGCAAAAATATGAATAGGAAAAAGCAAGAGGAGAGTGACTATAGAACATATTTTTTTGTCTTTCGACTTTATTACTTTGTACTCTTGTATCTATTTAGCTCCATTATCCACAACCATTTGCAGAACATGAAGTCCATGATCCCCTCAGATACGTGATATAGGATTACCTCTTTCTAACAACATTACAAGAAGGGCAAAAAAAGCTAAAGCATTATCCTATTGTAACTTTCATAAGACTAAGGAAACTACTGGATAGTAAAAGATATCCTTTGGAGTAATTACAGCTATCTAAAAGAGCCAGGTAGTTCAGTGACCAAGAATCATTCCCCAGTTATTGGGTCTGGTTAAAATGCAAGAAAAATCACAAGCTGAAGAAAGAAGGGAAAATTGTGGAAAGGAATGAGGGTATAAGCAGCATCACTCTAAAAGTTTCTTGTTATTGCAGCATATGACATATTTATCACTCAAAACATGCTATCGTAGATAGAAAGGAAAACAGAAATATTACACAGTAGTTAGCAGAGCCAAACAATTCCATCCCATTTACAACTCATGGAATTTTATTTGGACTTTTGATTTTGCAACTGCAAATGCTTGTCTATAGTGATGTGCCTAGAAATAGTACTATTTTCCAGACCTGTCCTAGTTGCTTGTTCTCAAAAAGCTATTCGGCATAATAATTGGAACCTTGGCTGCATGAGTCATTCAAAACTAATCGACATGTTATCTGACTAAATTATAAACCTTAAGCCCCACCTGGGGAAAAGAATCTTAAGTGTTAGTTTTAAGTGCAAGCTAAATTATCATTCACCTGAATATCTAGGAAGTCGAAATTCAAAAATAGATCCAACAGAAGTTGTGAAGAACAATGAGAATATCTTCTCATTTAAATCATCATCTTGTGCAACTGTTGTGATGGATGTCAAGTGGTGGTAAATTGGACTTCCATGAACTATCCATCCCCACTTCCTTTGATGCAGCCGCCTCTCAACCAGATTACCATCCTGCATAGCTATAAACTTTTTTCAGACAAAGGTGACATGAGATTGGGATTAATAACTTTAAAAACTTGACAGTCTAAATTTAACTTGGTCATCCTGAACAGTTCCATGGTGCACTTTGCACTGTTCATAGACAAGAATGCCCAATAAGTACTCATATTAGACTCTATTTGCTAGATCAGTGGGAAAGTAAAATAAAATTTTCATTTGTGTAGTAGGATAACTCAATGCAAAGTAAGTCATAATATGCAATGGAGAACAAAATCAATAGACTCCATTGATATTCTTTTATACTTTTTGTTTCTGGATTGTGACTCCAGTGAAATCCTTGTTAGTGGTAATCAGGGAATCTAGGGGTTCATATCTATTTGATGTCAAGATTCTAATGGCAACATTACTTGCTGAAAGCTACAAATTGACATAATAGTTCAGTTTTTGTTCCATGTTTTAGCAATGGATATGACATTGGTATAAATAAACGTTTCAAAATAATACCTTCGTTAAAAGGAACAAGGAAGTAGAATGAGTTCCAATCAAGTCATGTATAGTGCACCCCTTTGATGGTGTCAAAAACAATTGTTGCTTAAAACTTTTGCTCCATAGATGTTTCTTTCATGATGGCTTTGAGTTCCTATCTAGTTCATAAAGATCCCCACATGAACTGCACAAAAAGATCTCCT